>NC_059203.1:40517313-40817313 GCF_020615455.1 Coregonus clupeaformis | reverse complement strand
TTTTGCTCCATTGTTCGGCACATAAATACATATTGATCTATTAGGCTATAATTGAGAAAAATATTTGTCCTCTTATTAATTAACAACCGAATGCACAATAATATCAGCAGATTATGAAATTGAAGAGAGACACTAATGACAGGGCATTTAAGGGTTTATTTTTTGGGGGGAGGGGGGGCGGACCTGGGCGTGATAAGGTGTTTATTAAATGTTTGGGTGTAGAGCTTTTAGAAATATGCTTTCATGGCGAACCCAATGTGTTCTAGATTTGAAAATCGTTATAAAGAGCCCCGTTTGTTAAAAGCAGGTTCCCAGTACGCTTTGGACTCTATAGGCTAAAGCTTAATCCCCACAAATACCAATCCATTTGGTAAAAAAAAGAATGTCTGAGATGTCTCACAGTTGTTGAGAATGGAAATGGCATAACTAATATTCAATTAATGTGGCATAACAATAATCCATTCGCTAGAATGAACATGTATGAATGGCTTGAACATTAAAACAACAACAATTTTTTGCCTATTTCTTTCCAATTTTACAAACTCGATTTGATCTTTCTTAAATATTTTTTTCCCAACAAGAAGTAGCTGCAGATATGATAATCATCAATAAATCAAAGGGGAAATAGGCCTAGTATGATTTTGAGTCATGACATGGGCCTATGCGGTTTTATTTTGGAGAAAAACCAAGGACGGGGATTTATATTCCTAATATAAGCCTCAGATGTCAATGGTGTCCGAGCTGCAAGGAATATAATAATATGCAACCATAACATGAGCTAATCTTAATTTATGCAGGCTTTATGAGCCTTCTGAGGGCTTGTAAACTTGGCAGATGTCCCAATGATGCAACTTTTCAACCATCGTTGGTTAGTGCAGTGAGCCTATGTGATGACAGGCAGAGACGAAGGGAGCGGACTCAAGAGGACAGTTGCCGTGCGCACTGCAGGAATGTCGTCGGCCTCGAAGGCTCGGACAATGAGGAGACGAATAGTCATTGTAGCACATGGCCGCTAGATGGCAGGGTAGTCAACCTATTGTAACCTACTGTCAAAAGCAGGGGCGTTGCTACGATTTGAGGACATTGGGGGCTTAGCCCAAAGCCAGAGGTTGAACCCTAGTAGTGGGGTCTGGGGGTCTCCCCTGGAAGAAAAAAATATATAATTCAACAGCTAAATGCATCAATATGGTGGACTTTGAGATGAACATTGAAGGATGAAATATAATAAGAAGGTAAAAAAAAAAAAAAGTATGTCATATTCAAAAGCCAATACAATATAAATACCATACAAGACATTCAGGTAACTTGCACCTCCCCACCTGCCACAGCAGTGGCGTCAGTTCAGCTAAACCTAGGGTATGGCAAAGTGGGGTGTGGGAGGGGGAATGGAATTTTTTGGAAGTTGAAGCTCATTTACTGCATTTATTCACAATTAAAAAACTCTAAAATGCTATTTGGAGAACAGCAAAAACAAACAAAAATGACCCCAGCCATTAATGATCACCGCAATATTAGGTTTAAAGGTCTATGGAACGGCGTGTACAATGTCAACCACTACTCAACCTCATAAATTGACTGATTTACTTGTGGACGGAGCACATACAGTGCAACATGAAATAGATGCATAAAATACGCTATCAAGTCAGAACAAGGCCGACTTCAAATGCCAACATCCATACGTGGCGCGTGAGTTTCAAGTTTGGGGAAGCTATTTGTTTACCATAAAATTGCATGTTCATAATAAAGGATTGCATGCATCTATCATCACATTTGCAGACTAATTTTGTAAGATAGGCTACTTTTCCTAATGTGACGAATAGATTGCATAGTCATAGTTTAGGCTAATAATACAACTCAATCACTGTAAGCTAAACAGACAATTCTGAACAATACGTAGTGCGTAGTGACAGGGTAGGCCTAATCAGAGATGTTTCTTCTTTCTTTGCACAGGAAAAATTAGACCTTTTATAAAAATATTTAATGCAATTCTACTACACTTTATATGACTGGAGACATAAGCAACATAATTTTTAATATGACACAAATTAGTAGCCTACTGCGCTGAATAAATTGTAGCCTACTCCATCTAATCTAGGCCGACGAAAAGGGGAGACACAAATTGTACAATATGACGGCCATCTAGCCTGGAGGAGGAAATTATTGTCCCCCAAAAAACGTTCAAGTGGTACTGATCCAATGATAAAGACAGTGGCTGTGTCCTAATACCCATACTTGCATCCTTAATAGTAGGCCGTTTGAGTATGTGAAAAAATAATGTTTAATAGTATGAGACATTTCGAAAATCAAGTATACTTTAAATGCCTGGATGTCATACTCATTTCGGCTTTGACAACAGCTGATCAATTAGATATAGGGACGCGCTACTGAAATGAACGAATAGCGGGAAACAACGCAATCGCGCATAACACATTCTCAGTATGCGAAAATACACAAGTGCACCTTGTGCTGTGGACAACAAAAGGCCACTCTAAAATGTGCAGTTTTGTCACACAACACAATGCCACAGATGTCTCAAGTTTTGAGGGAGCGTGCAATTGGGATGTGACTGCAGGAATGTCCACCAGAGCTGTTGCCAGATAATTTAATGTTAATTTCTCAACCATAAGCAGCCTCCAATGTCGTTTTAGAGAATTTGGCAGTATGTCCAACTGTCCTTACAACCGCAGACCATGTGTATGGCATCGCGTGGGCGAGTTCTTTGCTGATGTCAACGTTGTGAACAGAGTGCCCCATGGTGGCGGTGGGGTTATGGTATGGGCAGGCATAAGCTACAGAAAACGAAGGCCACTCTAAAATGTGCAGTTTTGTCACACAACACAATGCCACAGATGTCTCAAGTTGAGGGAGCGTGCAATTGATATGCTGACCGCAGGAATGTCCATCAGAGCTGTTGCCAGATAATTTAATGTTCATTTCACTACCATAAGCTGCCTCTGTCATGTTAGAGAATTTGGCAGTGCCCCATGGTGGCGTTGGGGTTATGGTATGGGCAGGCATAAGCTACAGAAAACGAACACAATTGCATTTTATAGATGGCAATTTGAATGCACAGAGATACCGTGACGAGATCCTGAGGCCCATCGTCGTGCCATTCATCTGCCGCCATCACGTTTCAGCACGATAATGCATAGCCCCATGTCGCAAGGATCTGTACACAATTCATGTAAGCTGAAAATGTCCCAGTTCTTCCAAATGTAATTATATTTACTTTAGGGGAAGCTCATTTTCCCCTAGCCTATTGGACCCGCTGCCTATGCCGATGTCAATGTGAAAGTAACCGGTTCATAAAACAGCTAGCTGCAAGGCTTACAAAGTCAAGCTCATTGAGGAACTCTCCTGGTGGGCGATAGATGAGAAACCACTCCCCCTCCAATACAGCCACTGATTACCAAAACAATAACAGTCACAAATTGCCCTGCCCCTTGATCCTGGTTGATGTTTCAACAGCTATCTGCAAATAATGAGCAGTCAGCAGTTCACACATCAAGTAGGCAAGTGGGAAGACAGGCAGCACTTAAAGTAGATGGCCCTAGCTAGCAAAAAGACAGTACTAGACCACAACAGATAAAGATACAAATGTATACTTATCCCTCCTGGAGATATCCGGAGTCCTCTAGCTATAGAATGGCGTTGGGCCACCACAAGCCGCCAGAACAGCTTCAATGCGCCTAATCATAGATTCTATAAGTGTCTGGAACTCTATTGGAAAAATGCAACACCATTCCTCCACAAGAAATTCCATAAGTTGGTGTTTTGTTGATGGTGGTGGAAAACGCTGTCTCAGGCGCCGCTTCAGAATCTCCCATAAGTGTTCAATTAGGTTGAGATCTGGTACACACACACACACACACACACACACACACACACACACACACACACACACACACACTCACATTTTAAACCCCCTATGCTCCTTTGAGACCCCACTTTCAAAGTCACTGAGATCTCTTCTTATAAAGAGACATTGATTTTCTGTACTATATTTAGTGCCCTATTAACACATATTTGTTTTATTATAGTGATAACATGGACCATCACGCTATTTTATTTTATTTTCTAATTTATTTTCTATTTTATTTTCTATTTTATTTTCTATTTTGGGTGTATCTGAAACAAATCAGTACAAATTATTTGATTACGTTTTTGAATCTAGCCTTATAACCAACACAAAGATATGTCAAATCAGTTAATGCCAAATGTAAATCTGAATTAAGTATGCTTTCAAGTGATTGAGATGTATCATACAGGTATTGGAATTATTTTGTTTCATATTTTTTTTTGCAGCCTGCAATTTCGCAATTCTTCGACAATCAAAAGGTTTGGGGCTGGACCAAAAACAAAGCAAAATTGCTACAACTCCCCATTCGTAGACCAATCGTGGGCATCTCCACTCTGGTCGTTTGAACTTGATTAACCCTGTTTATTCGAACCCATCTAACCCTGCTTGTTTTGAAAGTCTATTGAAAAAGTTTAGTTACAAGCTAGCAACCTTTTGAGTTTGGATCCCGCAACGTGGTTGGCATCAGTTGCTTGGACCGCTACTATCTGTCCAGTGATCCCGCCGACCAAGGCCGGGTCTGAGGAGCTGTTTGGTGTAGCAGCTAGCCTAGCTGCAAGGTAGCTGCCTATCAAGCTAGTGGGGTTTTCTTGAAGGCTTGAACGCAGCCCGAACGCAGAGTTCTACAAGCAGTTGTTACAACAACAAGAAAATAGCTTCAAGTGTTTTGTCCAGATACTGGTGGAGTCAACTAATAAAATACTGGACGACCTGACCAGAGAGGTCCAGGACCTGAAAAACAGTTTGCAGTTCTCCCAGGGTCAGCTCGATGAGTTTAGACAGGAGAAAGGCAAGATGACAGCAATTTGTAAGTCATTGAGAGAGGACGTCAGTTCTGTATGTGAATCCATGATAACAATGACAGAGAAATCAGATTATCTCAAGGGACAATCAAGGCGGAACAACATGGTTGTGGACGGAATTGCAGATTCTCCACATGAGACCTGGACGGAGTCTGAGGACAAAGTGAGGGAAATGTGCTTGGAGAAACTGAAGCACGGCCACAGGACTGGAAAACCCACCACCGGCCCAGGTGACAAGCCCAGGCCAATAGTGGTCAAGTTCCTGAGATTCAAGGACAAGGTAGCTGTTCTGGAAAGAGCCAACAACTTGAGAGGAACGTATATCTTCCTCAACGAGGACTATCCTGAAGCTGTGCACCAGAAGAGCCATGAAAGCTGCCAGAGCGCGTGGGGACATTGCTTACATCTGCCATGACAGGGTCATTGTCCACCCTCCCTCCCAAAAGCCTGGAAGGGATGAGAGAGCTGAGCCTATAGGTTAGCTTCAACCCTGCAGTACACACTTACACATACAGTGGGGGAAAAAAGTATTTAGTCAGCCACCAATTGTGCAAGTTCTCCCACTTAAAAAGATGAGAGAGGCCTGTAATTCTCGTCATAGGTACACGTCAACTATGACAGACAAAATGAGAAAACAAAATCCAGAAAATCACATTGTAGGATTTTTAATGAATTTATTTGCAAATTATGGTGGAAAATAAGTATTTGGTCACCTACAAACAAGCAAGATTTCTGGCTCTCACAGACCTGTAACTTCTTCTTTAAGAGGCTCCTCTGTCCTCCACTCGTTACCTGTATTAATGGCACCTGTTTGAACTTGTTATCAGTATAAAAGACACCTGTCCACAACCTCAAACAGACACACTCCAAACTCCATTATGGCCAAGACCAAAGAGCTGTCAAACGACACCAGAAACAAAATTGTAGACCTGCACCAGGCTGGGAAGACTGAATCTACAATAGGTAAGCAGCTTGGTTTGAAGAAATCAACTGTGGGAGCAATTATTAGGAAATGAAAGACATACAAGACCACTGATAATCTCCCTCGATCTGGGGCTCCACGCAAGATCTCACCTCGTGGGGTCAAAATGATCACAAGAACGGTGAGCAAAAATCCCAGAACCACACGGGGGGACCTAGTGAATGACCTGCAGAGAGCTGGGACCAAAGTAACAAAGCCTACCATCAGTAACACACTACGCCGCCAGGGACTCAAATCCTGCAGTGCCAGACGTGTCCCCCTGCTTAAGCCAGTACATGTCCAGGCCCGTCTGAAGTTTGCTAGAGTGCATTTGGATGATCCAGAAGAGGATTGGGAGAATGTCATATGGTCAGATGAAACCAAAATATAACATTTTGGTAAAAACTCAACTCGTCGTGTTTGGAGGACAAAGAATGCTGAGTTGCATCCAAAGAACACCATACCTACTGTGAAGCATGGGGGTGGAAACATCATGCTTTGGGGCTGTTTTTTCTGCAAAGGGACCAGGACGACTGATCCGTGTAAAGGAAAGAATGAATGGGGCCATGTATCGTGAGATTTTGAGTGAAAACTTCCTTCCATCAGCAAGGGCATTGAAGATGAAACGTGGCTGGGTCTTTCAGCATGACAATGATCCCAAACACACCGCCCGGGCAACGAAGGAGTGGCTTCGTAAGAAGCATTTCAAGGTCCTGGAGTGGCCTAGCCAGTCTCCAGATCTCAACCCCATAGAAAATCTTTGGAGGGAGTTGAAAGTCCGTGTTGCCCAGCGACAGCCCCAAAACATCACTGCTCTAGAGGAGATCTGCATGGAGGAATGGGCCAAAATACCAGCAACAGTGTGTGAAAACCTTGTGAAGACTTACAGAAAACGTTTGACCTGTGTCATTGCCAACAAAGGGTATATAACAAAGTATTGAGAAACTTTTGTTATTGACCAAATACTTATTTTCCACCATAATTTGCAAATAAATTCATTAAAAATCCTACAATGTGATTTTCTGGAATTCTTTTTCTCATTTTGTCTGTCATAGTTGACGTGTACCTATGATGAAAATTACAGGCCTCTCTCATCTTTTTAAGTGGGAGAACTTGCACAATTGGTGGCTGACTAAATACTTTTTTTCCCCACTGTACCAACTGATGAATGGACTGCTGAATGTATATTTTTTTCTCTTGCTTTGTTTGCTCTTTTCCATATGATGTCTATCTCTGATAAGCTACCCAGGAAAGGGCTCAAAATAGGCCATTTTAACATATGTAGCCATAGAAATAACTTGCTAACACATCAGATAACATTCATATATTAGCCATTTCTGAGACTCACTTAGATAATTGATTTGATGATACAGCAGTAGCGATACAAGGATATAACATCTATAGAAGAGACAGGAATGCTTATGGGAGAGGTGTTGCAATATATTCAGAGCCAGATCCCTGTAATGCTTAGGGAAGATCTTATGTCAAGTGTTATTGAAGTGTTGTGGTTGCAGCTTTACCTGGCACATCTAAAGCCTTTTCTTTTAGGGTGTGCTATAGGCCACCAAGTGCTAACAGTCAGTATCTAAATGTTTTAAATGCTTGATAGTATATGTGATGTAAACAGAGAGGTCTACTTTCTTGGGGACCTGAATATTGACTGGTTTTCATCAAGCTGTCTGCTCAAGAGGAAGCTTCTCACTGTAACCAGTGCCTGTAATCTGGTTCATTTTATTAATTAACCTACCAAGGTGTTTACAAACACTACAGGAACAAGATCATCCACATGTATTGATCACATTTTTACTAATACTGTAGAACTTTGTTCTAAAGCTGTATCCGTACCCATTGGATGCAGTGATCACAATATAGTGGCTATATCCAGGAAAGCCAAAGTTCCAAAAGAATAGTGTATAAGACATCATGCAAAAGATTTTGCTCTGACTCTTATGTGGATGATGTTACAAATATTTGGTGGTCTGATGTGATTAATAAGGAGCATCCAGATGCTGCACTTGATGAATTTATAAAATTGCTTCTTCCAATTATTGATAAACATGTACCTGTTAAGAAACTGACTGTTAGAACTGTTAAGGCTCCATGAATTGATGAGGAATTGAAAAACTGTATGGCTGAAAGAGATGGGGGAAAAGGAGTGGCTAATAAGTCTGGCTGCACATCTGACTGGCTGACTTACTGCAAATTGAGAAATTATGTGACTAAACTCAACAAAAAGAAGAAACTGTATTATGAAGCCAAGATCAATGATATAACGAATGATGGAACAAAAACTTTGGAGTACTTTAAATGAAATTATGGGCAGAAAGACAAATTCCACTCCATCTTTCATCTAATCAGATGGCTTATTCATCACAAAACCATTTGATGTTGCCAATTATTTTAATGATTACTTCATTGGCAAAGTGGGCAAACTTAGGCAGGAAATGCCAACAATGAACAGTGAGCCATCGTACACATGTATAAAAAATTATAATAATGAAAGAAAAGCATTGCAAGTTAGATTTTGTAAAGTTAGTGTGGGAGAGATGGGAAAATTATTGTTATCGATCAATAATGACAAACCTCCTGGCATTGACAACTTAGATGGAAAGCTACTGAGGATAGTAGCTGACTCTATAGCCACTCCTATCTGTCATATCTTTAATCTGAGCCTAGAGGAATGTCTTTGTCCTCAGGCCTGGAGAGAAGCCAAAGTCATTCCGCTACCCAAGAGTGGTAAAGCGGCATTTACTGGTTCTAACAGCAGACCTATCAGCTCGCTGCCAGCTCTTAGCAAGCTGCTGAAAAAAATTGTGTTTGACCAAATACAATGCTACTTCTCTGTAAACAAATTAACAACAGACTTTCAGCATGCTTATAGAGAAGGGCACTCAACATGTACTGCACTGACACAAATGACTGATGATTGGTTGAAATAAATTGATAAGAAGAAGATTGTGGGAGCTGTACTGTTAGATTAAGTGCAGCCATTGATATTATTGACCATAACCTGTTGTTGAGAAAACGTATGTGTTATGGCTTTTCAACCTCTGCCATATCGTGGCTTCAGAGCTCTGATCTAATAGAACTCAGAGGGTTTTCTCTAATGTCAAACATGTAAAGTGTGGTGTACCACAGGGCAGCTCTCTAGGCCCTCTACTCTTTTCTATTTTTACCAATGACCTGCCACTGGCATTAAACAAAGCATGTATGCTGATGCTTCAACCATATACACATCAGCAACCACAGCTAATGAAGTCACTGAAACCCATAACAAAGAGTAGCAGTCTGTTTTGGAATGGGTGGCCAGTAATAAACTAGTCCTGAACATTTCTAAAACTAAGAGCATTGTATTTGGTACAAATAATTTCCTAAGTTGTAGACCTCAGCTGAATCTGGTAATGAATGGTGTGGCTTTTGAACAAGTTGAGAAGACTAAATTACTTGGTGATACCTTAGATTGTAAACGGTCATGGTCAAAACATATAGATTCAATGGTTGTAAAGATGAGGAGAGGTCTGTCCGTAATAAAGAGATGTTCTGCTTTTTTGACACCACACTCCACAAAGCAAGTCCTGCAGGCTCTAGTTTTATCTTGTCTTGATTATTGTCCAGTCATATGGTCAAGTGCTGCAAAGAAAGACCTAGTTAAGCTGCAGCTGGCCCAGAACAGAGTGGCACCTCTTGCTCTTCATTGTAATCAGAGGGCTAATATTAATACTCTGCATGACAGTCTCTCTTGGCTAAGAGTTGAGGAAAGACTGACTCACTTCTTGTTTTTATAAGAAATATGAATGTGTTGGAAATTCCAAATTGTTTGCATAGTCAACTTACACACAGCACTGACACAAACACTTACTCCACCAGACATGCCACCAGGGGTCTTTTCACAGTTCCCAGGTCCAGAACAAATTCAAGGAAACGTATAGTATTATACAGCACCATGAGTGCATGGAACTCCCTTCCCTCTTATATAGCGCAAGTGAAAAGCAAACCTGGTTGCAAAAAACTAAAAAAGCAACACCTCACAGCAAAACACCTCTCCCCCATCGGACCTACTTGTTGTGTGTATGTACTGACAGTATGTGTAACTGATAGATGCACACACACTACATGTTAAATTAAAAAAATGTATGTAAATTGTAAAGTCTTTTGTCTGTAATTGTCACGTACGTTGAAGGACGGGTCAGACCAAGGCGCAGCGTGATATGCGTACATGTTTATTAAACTTGATAAACACATGACAAAACAACAAAGGAAACGAAACGTGAAGTCCAAGGTAGAACACACAACATACCTTACAAGGAACAAGATCCCACAACTCAATAGTGCCCATAGGCTGCCTAAGTATGGCCCCCAATCAGAGACAACGAGCGACAGCTGCCTCTGATTGGGAACCACACCGGCCAACATAGGACTATACAGTGGGGAAAAAAAGTATTTAGTCAGCCACCAATTGTGCAAGTTCTCCCACTTAAAAATATGAGAGAGGCCTGTAATTTTCATCATAGGTACACGTCAACTATGACAAACAAATTGAGAAAAGAAAATCCAGAAAATCACATTGTAGGATTTTTTATGAATTTATTTGCAGATTATGGTGGAAAATAAGTATTTGGTCACCTACAAACAAGCAAGATTTCTGGCTCTCACAGACCTGTAACTTCTTCTTTAAGAGGCTCCTCTGTCCTCCACTCGTTACCTGTATTAATGGCACCTGTTTGAACTTGTTATCAGTATAAAAGACACCTGTCCACAACCTCAAACAGTCACACTCCAAACTCCACTATGGCCAAGACCAAAGAGCTGTCAAAGGACACCAGAAACAAAATTGTAGACCTGCACCAGGCTGGGAAGACTGAATCTGCAATAGGTAAGCAGCTTGGTTTGAAGAAATCAACTGTGGGAGCAATTATTAGGAAATGGAAGACATACAAGACCACTGATAATCTCCCTAGATCTGGGGCTCCACGCAAGATCTCACCCCGTGAGGTCAAAATGATCACAAGAACGGTGAGCAAAAATCCCAGAACCACACGGGGGGACCTAGTGAATGACCTGCAGAGAGCTGGGACCAAAGTAACAAAGCCTACCATCAGTAACACACTACGCCGCCAGGGACTCAAATCCTGCAGTGCCAGACGTGTCCCCCTGCTTAAGCCAGTACATGTCCAGGCCCGTCTGAAGTTTGCTAGAGTGCATTTGGATGATCCAGAAGAGGATTGGGAGAATGTCATATGGTCAGATGAAACCAAAATATAACATTTTGGTAAAAACTCAACTCATCGTGTTTGGAGGACAAAGAATGCTGAGTTGCATCCAAAGAACACCATACCTACTGTGAAGCATGGGGGTGGAAACATCATGCTTTGGGGCTGTTTTTTCTGCAAAGGGACCAGGACGACTGATCCGTGTAAAGAAAATAATGAATGGGGCCATGTATCGTGAGATTTTGAGTGAAAACCTCCTTCCATCAGCAAGGGCATTGAAGATGAAACGTGGCTCTTTCAGCATGACAATGATCCCAAACACACCGCCCGGGCAATGAAGGAGTGGCTTCGTAAGAATAATTTCAAGGTCCTGGAGTGGCCTAGCCAGTCTCCAGATCTCAACCCCATAGAAAATCTTTGGAGGGATTTGAAAGTCCGTGTTGCCCAACGACAGCCCCAAAACATCACTGCTCTAGAGGAGATCTGCATGGAGGAATGGGCCAAAATACCAGCAACAGTGTGTGAAAACCTTGTGAAGACTTACAGAAAACGTTTGACCTGTGTCATTGCCAACAAAGGGTATATAACAAAGTATTGAGAAACTTTTGTTATTGACCAAATACTTATTTTCCACCATAATTTGCAAATAAATTCATTAAAAATCCTACAATGTGATTTTCTGGATTTTGTTTTCTCATTTTGTCTGTCATAGTTGACGTGTACCTATGATGAAAATTACAGGCCTCTCTCATTTTTTTAAGTGGGAAAACTTGCACAATTGGTGGCTGACTAAATACTTTTTTTCCCCACTGTACATACTAGATCACAAACATAGAAAAAACACAACAAGGAATATACACACCCTGACTCAACATATAACCGCACAACATAAACATAACAGGGTAGGGGCCGGGTGGGCATTCCGCCTCGGAGGTGGATCCGGCTCGGGGCGTGACGGCCTCTCACTCTCCGCCTCCTTGTTGCGCCCCTGGTCTGGTCTGGACCTCGGCACGCTGCTTCCCCTCTCCTTCCTCCCACGATATGCCAGGCCCTGTCTGGACCCTGGTGTGGGAGACCCCGAACCTGGAGAGGTTGGGAACCACACCGGCCAACATAGAACTAAACATACTAGATCACAAACATAGAAAAAACACAACAAGGAATATACACACCCTGACTCAACATATGAGCGTCCCCTGAGTCAGGGCGTGACAGTAATGTGTTTTTCGTTATATGTTGGACCCCAGTTAGACATTTAGATCCAAGATGGCATAGCAGTGCGTTCGTGTTTTCTATAGTGTCCTCATGTAAATAGCTGTACCCAACGCACTAGAAGACCTTTAGCCGTATCCTTATTCTATTCCTCCTCTGTTCCTCTGGTGATGTAGAGGTTAACCCAGGCCCTGTAGCCCCCAGTATCACTCCTACCCACCAGGCGCTATCATTTGTTGACTTCTGTAACCGTAAAAGCCTTGGTTTCTTGCATGTTAACATCAGAAGTCTCCTCCCCAAGTTTGAGTTATTCACTGCGTTAGCACACTCTGCCAACCCTGATGTTCTAGCAGTGTCTGAATCTTGGCTTAGGAAGGCCACCAAAAATTCAGAAATGTCCATTCCGAACTACAACATTTTCCGTCTAGATAGAACTGCCAAAGGGGGCGGAGTTGCAATCTACTGTAGAGAGAGCCTGTAGAGCTCTATCGTACTATCCAGGTCTGTGCCCAAACAGTTTGAGCTTCTACTTCTAAAAATCCACCTTTCCAGAAATAAGTCTCTCACTGTTGCTACAAACCCCCCTCAGCCCCCAGTTGTGCCCTGGACACCATATGTGAATTGCTTGCCCCCCATCTATCCTCAGAGTTCGTACTACTTGGTGACCTAAACTGGGATATGCTTAACACCCCGGCCGTCCTACAATCTAAACTAGATGCCCGGTACCAGATACAACCCTAAATCCGTAAACATGGGCACCCTCATAGATATCATCCTGACTAATTTACCCTCTAAATACACCTCCGCTGTCTTCAACCAGGAACTCAGCGATCACTGCCTCATTGCCTGCGTCCGTAATGGGTCCGCGGTCAAACGACCACCCCTCATCACTATCAAACGCTCCCTAAAACACTTCAGCGAGCAGAACTTTCTAATTGACCTGGCCCGGGTATCCTGGATGGATATTGACCTCATTCCATCAGTAGAGGATGCCTGGATGTTCTTCAAAAGGGCTTTCCTCTCCATCTTAAATAAGCATGCCCCATTCAAAAAATTCAGAACTAAGAACAGATATAGCCCCTGGTTCACCCCAGACTTGACTGCCCTTGACCAGCACAAAAACATCCTGTGGTGTACTGCATTAGCATCGAACAGCCCCCGCGATATGCAACTTTTCAGGGAAGTCAGGAACCAATATACACAAGCAGTTAGGAAAGCAAAGGCTAGCTTTTTCAAACAGAAATTTGCATCCTGTAGCACTAACTCCAAAAGGTTTTGGGACACTGTAAAGTCCATGGAGAATAAGAGCACCTCCTCCCAGCTACCCACTGCACTGAGGCTAGGAAACACTGTCACCACCGATAAATCTATGATAATCGAGAATTTCAACAAGCATTTTGCTACGGCTGGCCATGCTTGCCACCTGGCTACCCTTACCCCGGCCACCAGCTCTGCATCCTCCGCTGCAACTTGCCCATGTCCCCCCCGCTTCTCCTTCACCCAAATTCAGATAGCTGATGTCCTGAAAGAGCTACTAAATCTGGACCCCTACAAATCAGCTGGGCTAGACAATCTGGACCCTTTCTTTCTAAAATTAGCCACCGAAATTGTCGCAACCCCTATTACTAGCCTGTTCAACCTCTCTTTCGTATCTTCTGAGATCCCCAGAGATTGGAAAGCTGCCGCAGTCATCCCCCTCTTCAAAGGGGGTGACACTCTAGATCCAAACTGTTACAGACCATCCTGCCCTGCCTTTCGAAAGTATTTGAAAGCCAAGTTAACAAACAGATCACCGACCATTTTGAATCCCACCGTACCTTCTCCGCTATGTAATCTGGTTTCCGAGCTGGTCATGGGTCAACCTCAGCCACGCTCAAGGTCCTAAACGATATAATAACCGCGATCGATAGCCCGCCAGACTAGAATCACTACTCTCGGCGGGTCTGACTTAAAATATGTGGACAACTACAAATACCTAGGTGTCTGGTTAGACCGTAAACTCTCCTTCCAGACTCACATTAAGCATCTCCAATCCAAAGTTAAATCTAGAATCGGCTTCCTATTTCGCAAAACAAAGCCTCCTTCACTCATGCTGCTAAACATGCCCTCGTAAAACTGACTATCCTACCGATCCTTGACTTCGGCGATGTCATTTACAAAATAGCTTCCAACACTCTACTCAGCAAATTGGATGTAGTCTATCACAGTGCCATCCGTTTTGTCACCAAAGCCCCATATACTACCCACCATTGTGACCTGTATGCTCTCGTTGGCTGGCCCTCACTACATATTCATCGCCAAACCCACTGGCTCCAGGTCATCTAGAAATCACTTCTAGGCAAATCCCTGCCTTACCTGTAGCTCAGTTGGTAGAGCATGGCGCTTGCAACGCCAGGGTTGTGGGTTCGTTTCCCACGGGGGGCCAGCATGAAAAATGTATGCACTCACTAACTGTAAGTCGCTCTGGATAAGAGCGTCTGCTAAATGACTAAAATGTCAAATGTAAAAATCATTGGTCACCATAGCAACACCCACCCGTAGTATGCGTTCCAGCAGGTATATCTCACTGGTCATCCCCAAAGCCAACACCTCCTTTGGCCGCCATTCCTTCCAGTTCTCTGCTGCAAATGACTGGAACGAACTGCAAAAATCTCTGAAGCTGGAGACACTTATCTCCCTCACTAACTTTAAGCATCAGTTGTCAGTGCAGCTTACCGATCACTGCACCTGTACACAGCCCATCTGTAATTAGCCCACCCAACTACCTCATCCCCATATTGTTATTTACATTATTTATTTTGCTCATTTGCACCCCAGTATCTCTATTTGCACATCATCTTCTGCACATCTATCACTCCAGTCATAATACTAAATTGTAATTATTTTGCACTATGGCCTATTTATTGCCTTACCTCCATAACTTACTACATTTGCACACACTATAGATTTTCTATTGTGTTATTGACTGTACGTTTTGTTTATTCCATATGTAACTCTGTGTTGTTGTTTTTAATCGCACTGCTTTGCTTTATCTTGGTCAGGTTGCAGTTGTAAATGAGAACTTGTTCTCAACTGGCTTACCTGGTTAAATAAAGGTTAAATAAAAAATTAAATAAAATAGACTAGATGTCGCCATTGGCGTCAGTTAATGGGGATCCTAATAAATAAAATAAAATAAAGCCCACCCCTATTGACACCGATGGTCAAAAGGCCACCCTCCTGAGGAGCAAAGTGGTGACAACACATTTATCAGAAAATGTCACATTTTGCAAATATGGAGGCAATCAAAACGTGATGGAAAACACATCATAAATAAAAATACGTGTTTATTTATAATCAGATGTAAAATATGAAGACTGTAAAAAAAAGTACATCCTTTATAAATATTGTCTGTTTAGGGCAATATACATTTTCATTTCATATACAGCATATTATTATTATTTTCTTGTTACAATACCCAGGGGCCTCATGCATCCATTATTTTAGAGGGGGCATAAAGTACGTGAGGATGGAGGGGGGATGGTCTGAGAAGATGGAGAGTTTTGCATTTTTCAAACACCTGAAACAGCTTTTTCCTGCAATCTAGAGCCATAATCATTATGCCTAATTCTATGTAAAAATATTATATTTTTCTGCATAGGTTATCTAAGCGTACCTCTACCTGTTGAATTGTCATTTTAATGAATGATGCACATTGATTCTTTAAGAACTTTTATATCTTAAGAGTTTAGTACAACTGCCACACTGGTATATAGTCTCATAACCCAAGAATTAAAAGCAATTTTGGTATTTTCTAAAGTCTAGCAACCTTGCCAGTAGGCATGCCAGCTATCTTGTGACTACAAATTTGTTGGATGCATTTGCTCTTTGTTTTGATTGTGTTTCAGATTATTTTGTGCCTAATAGAAATGAATGGTAAATAATGTATTGTGTCATTTTGGAGTCACCTTTATTGTAAATAAGAGTAGAATATGTTTCTAAACACTTCTACATGAATGTGGATGCTACCATGATTATGGATAGTCCGGAATGAATCGTTATTAATGATGAGTGAGATAGTTACAAACGCAAAATATCATACCCCCCAAATGCTAACCTTCTGTTATTGTAATTGTGAGAGGATAGCGTGTCTTGTGCGTCTAACTTTCTCACTCATTATTATTCACTATTCATTCAGGATTATCCATAATCATGGTAGCATCCACATTCATGTAGAAGTGTTTAGCGTATAGAGCCAAAAGAAGAAAATATGCTTCACTGTCCCAATTATTATGAAGGGCACTGTGGCTGGCTAGCTAAAGTCAACTTCAGAAAACTGCTAGGTGGCTAGTATTACAGAGAAACAAAACATTTTGGTTTTATGTACTTATCAAGAATGAATCAATAGGCTATATAGCTTGATCAAATTTATTTTCAAACATACCTCCTGCGAGACCTGCCCATAACCGGCAGTTAAAATCAATACAAACTCTGTGTTTCACACGACACTCACCTCCTCCACTGACAATACTGTCTGCGCGCATTTGTTGGCTCCACGATGCACCTTGGAAGGAACCACTTACTGGTCCAGTCTGTGTGGCCCCTCCGCAACATACAGCTGACAGATATTTTTATAAATAATTATGATAAAATGTGGGCTTAAAAATAATGTTTAGTAATTAATTTAACATCTGAGGGGGCACGTGCCCAAGTAACACAAGACCCAATTATCCATCATTTTACTAAAGGAATACCCCCAACACACCCATATCCTTCAAAACAAATCACCGTATAGTACCGTTAAATTTACTCCCTTCAGTAAGATGTCCCACTCAGTCAGGTCTGAATCAGAGTAGCTGCAGTTGGTTCAGGAAAGTAGGAAAGCTGCCGTACTGGTTGCAAACCCTTAGTTTTATACCATGTGGATGGGCAGATAAATCCACACAGTGAGAGGGGAGTGAGACTGTCCATGCCTGCATAAATCTGTGAGTTCTCTACTGGTCCTGTTTCTTGGGTATTCTACAACAAGTTTTTATCTGCAGCACCCTTTCAATTTGCACCTGAAAAAGTACAAACTTTCTTTTCATTATAGACAATTCATAACTGGCACCAGAAAGTGACTCCAAATCAGAGTAACTGCTATAGCTAGGGGGAAATACTAGACATTCATGCTGTCACTCACAAAGACACATTCATTTATGCATTTATGCACAGCAAGTGCTGACACACACAGACACACACACGCACGCACACATACTATAAAATACCATGTGAATGATCAGGACAGGAAAGAGTGACATACAGTAGGTAGGGCACACATGTGTGTGATAATAGAGCCACATTTGATCCCTGACTTCCCAGCATGCAAAATATTAAACAACAGTCTGAGCTATGGAGTGTGCAAGTGCTATTGGGGGATAAAGTACAGTACCTGGACTGATTGATATTGATTCTAGGTTTGATCACAAGGAAAGAAAATACATCACTTTTGATTGGACCCACCACAGTGATAAATGCTACACTAGTCTCTCCTTCCTTCCTTCCTTCCTTCCTTCCTTCCTTCCTTCCTTCCTTCCTTCCTTCCTTCCTTCCTTCCTTCCTTCCTTCCTTCCTTCCTTCCTTCCTTCCTTCCTTCCTTCCTTCCTTCCTTCCGTGTGTGTTTATATGTTTATAATGGAGAGATGGAGGAATTATGTTGTGCCTTCAACTGTCCATAATGCATTCCATCTTGGGGTTGATGAAAGAGAAGCCTGCAAAGACAGCCTGGTCCATAGAGTCAATCAGGTTCTTGTCTGTGTGGGACAGGCGGGGCTTCTCACGCAGGAACTCCCGGTCAAAGTTGCTGCAGTCATTCGGGGCTTTCTGTGCTTGGCAGAGAAGGGATGTCAGTTCAACCAGTTACCAATAGAAACAATCACACCACAACTCCAAATAAGTAATTCATATGGTGTAAACAAATCAAATCAGTGTGTGAGTTTCACTATCCACATCATAATTCAGAGAACCAGATCTTACCACTTTAGGTTTGAAGGGGGGTTCCACCTCTCTCTTCTCCAGGGCAGGCCAATTGAGGGTCTTGAAGAAGGAGTGTCCATGGATGTTCCCCACCACCCCTAGTCTGTGACTGGGGTCTCGTTCAAACAGCTGGGGATCGAGCACAGAGACGCACAAGAGCTTAGGAACAGGCATCCATCTGAGATGTAAGGTGTGTGTGTGTGCAGAGCATGAGCTTGTGAGTGTGTAAATGGGAGTGGTCGAGAGGGATATGTTGTAATAGCAAGGTAAAATGGGTGTGGAAACATTGCTTGCATATGTAAGGAAAAATAACATTTTATTCACGGGCAACGTTGTGACATTCTGATGCCTGTCTTTCTCTGTATGTCTGGGTGTGACTATGGGTGAATGTCTGTGTGTGCATGGTTAGTGTTGATGAAAGTCAGGGGAGATTGCAAGACTGATTACAATGTTTACTAGTGGACCCCCATCTGCCATCCACTGTCACAGACATACAACATTGTGAAAAGGAGGTCAGTGTGTAAATGTATGTGAGAGAAGAGGATGAGCAGCAGCCGCACCTTCTCCAGCAGGTCCTTGGCCTCCTTGGTGATCCAGCCAGGGTAGTGAGGCACGTCCATCCTGATGGACTCAAACAGCTCTTCCTCGTCATCACCCTGGAACGGCGACTGGCCAATCAGCATCTCATACACCAGCACCCCAAACGACCACCAGTCCACGGAGAAGGTGTACTTCTGTCCCAGCAGGATCTGAGGATGGACGGGCAGACAGACAGAGAGACCCATGGACTATGTAAAGAGTAATCTACAGTTAGGATCAAAACATAGGCTAACAAATACAGGACAGAGAGTAAATTACTTTACAAACAGAATCCTACAAAACCCTATCCCGCATAGACGTAGACAGTCACACACACCTCTGGTGCGATGTAGTCCGGCGTCCCACAGAAAGTGGTGGCCCGATTCGCTCCAAACATGTTCTCCTTGCACATTCCAAAGTCAGCAATCTTAATGTGGCCGTCCCTGTCCAGCATCACATTGTCCAGCTTCAGGTCCCTGTAGCAGGGAAGGGGAGGGCAGGGGGGAGAGGGGTTAAATCAGCTCCCTAATTAAAGGGAATTAAGTCCAACTATTAAGCACTAATACAGGGGTGAATCATGTGCACGACCAGATCAGGCCATTGCAGTTCATGGATCTCACCTGTAAATAATTCCTTTGGAATGGAGAAACTGCAGTCCAATTACGATCTCTGCTGAGTAGAACCTGGGGGAGAAGAGTGGTAGAGTCCAAATTACTTCTGTGTGTATCATCATTATGAAATGACCTACAGTCTGCCCTTAACCTGCTATGAAACCCTCTTGGATGAGTTTTAAAGTAACATAACTACTTAGTGGCTGGTGGATGGTGAGATAGAGCCTACATATCACTGTAGTCTGTCACTCACGTGGCTCTGTAGAGGTCAAAGCGACCCTTATCCTGTATGTGGAACATCAGGTCTCCTCCATTCAGGTACTCCATCACGAAAAACAGGTGTTCCTGCGAAAACACACACATGCACATTATCCTATCATTTAAGCTACTGTCGGAAGTTTACATACACCTTAGCCAAATACATTTAAACTCAGTTCTTCACAATTCCTGACATTTAATCCTAGTAAAAATTCCCTGTCTTATGTCAGTTAGGAACACCACTTTATTTTAAGAATGTGAAATGTCAGAATAATATTAGAGAGAATGATTTATTTCAGCTTTTATTTCTTTCATCACATTCCCAGTGGGTCAGAGGATTACATACACTCAATTAGTATTTGGTAGCATTGCCTTTAAATTGTTTAACTTGGGTCAAACATTTCGGGTGCCTTCCACAAGCTTCCCACAATAAGTTGGGTGAATTTTGGCCCATTCCTCCTGACAGAGCTGGTGTAACTGAGTCATTTTTGTAGGCCTCCTTGCTCGTACACGCTTTTTCAGTTCTGTCCACACATTTTCAATAGGATTGCGTTCAGGGCTTTGTGATGGCCACTCCAATACCTTGACTTTGTTGTCCTTAAGCCATTTTGCCACAACTTTGGAAGTATGCTTGGGGTCATTGTCCATTTGGAAGACCCATTTGCGACCAAGCTTTAACTTCCTGATTGATGTCTTGAGATGTTGTTTCAATATATCCACATAATTCACCCCCACAGCATGATTCTGCCACCCCCGTGCTTCACGGTTGGGATGGTGTTCTTCGGCTTGCAAGCAACCCCCTTTTTTCTCCAAACATAACGATGGTCATTATGGCCGAACAGTTCTATTTTTGTTTCATCAGACCAGGGACATTTCTCCAAAAAGTACGATCTTTGTCCCCATGTGCAGTTGCAAACCGTAGTCTGGCTTTTTTATGGCGGTTTTGGAGCAGTGGCTTCTTCCTTGCTGAGCGGCCTTTCAGGTTATGTTGATATAGGACTCGTTTTATTGTGGATATAGGTACCTTTGTACCCGTTTCCTCCAGCATCTTCACAAGGTCCTTTGCTGTTGTTCTGGGATTGATTTGCACTTTTCGCACCAAAGTACGTTAATCTTGAGGAGACAGAACGCATCGCCTTTCTGAACGGTATGACAGCTGCGTGGTTCCATGGTGTTTATACTTGCGTACTATTGTTTGTACAGATGAACGTGGTACCTTCAGGCGTTTGGAAATTGCTCCCAAGGATGAACCAGACTTGTGGAGGTCTACAATGTTTTTTCTGAGGGCTTGGCTGATTTCTTTTGATTTCCCCATGATGTCAAGCAAAGAGGCACTGAGTTTGAAGGTAGGCCTTGAAATCCATCACAGGTACACCTCCAATTGATTCAAATGATGTCAATTAGCCTATCAGAAGCTTCTAAAGGCATGACATCATTTTCTGGAATTTTCCAAGCTGTTTAAAGGCACAGTCAACTTAGTGTATGTACACTTCTGAACCACTGAAATTGTGATACAGTGAATTATAAGTGAAATAATATGTCTATAAACAATTGTTGGAAAAATTACTTGTGTCATGCACAAAGTAGATGTCCTAACTGACTTGCCAAAACTATAGTTTGTTAACAAGAAATTTGTGGAGTGGTTGAAAAACAAGTTGTAATGGCTCCAACCTAAGTGTATGTAAACTTCTGACTTCAACTGTAAGTATAGTGACACAAATCAGTCTGAGGGAAAATTGTTCTCATAATGAAAGATAAAGGGGTCTCACCCTAGTCTGGAAGGTGGAGTAAAGGTGTGTGAGGAAGGGGTTGTCCCAGGCCAGGGCCAGGACTCTCTTCTCCACCAAGGTACACTCTACATCATCATCCATCAGAACCACATCTTTCTTCAGGGCCTTCACAGCAAAGTATTCCCCTCGCCCCTTCAGCTCAGCCAGCAGGACCTGGAGCGCCAGACAGGAGAGGTGATACTGTTAGGCCGCATACTCCCACAGAGAGAAAACACATGTTGAACAACTAACTACTATAGCAGGCCACTGGGTTGCTATTGCTACTCCGACAATAGATAATAACATACTAACTAAACCACTAAAGTAGGTTAGTTTGCAGCAGTTGAAGAGTGCCTTGGAACCTTTTGGACAAAGCAGTATTAGCATGTGACACTTGTGTGAAGGCCATTTAGTGTGTGTGCATGTGTGTCAGTGGTGTGACGGGAAATGTACCAGAGTGGTTGGACTGGGGCCTACATTACCTTGCCAAAGCTGCCCTTGCCCAGCACCTTGTGGAACACAAAGTTGTCGATGGTGAGGTGGATCTTGGGAGCGATGCTGGTGGGGGCAGGGACCTTACCACCTTCCCACAGGTTCTCATTGGCTTCTTTTGAACACACACACAAAGAGAGGGGCATAATGTCAATAGATGCATTCACACATGTAAAAACACAACAACAAAAAAGATAGATAACAAAAAACAAAAAGTGTGGTTTACTTAAGCAATAAGGCCTGAGGGGGTGTTGTATATGGCCAATATACCTCGGCTAAGGGCTGTTCTGGATACAGCCCTTAGCCGTGGTATATTGGCCATATATCACAAACCCCTGAGGAGCCTTATTACTATTATAAACTTGTTACCAACATAATTAAAGCAGTAAAAATAAATGTTTGGTCATTTCCTGGAATAAGGTCTGATATACCACAGTTTTCAGCCAATCAGCATTCAAGGCTAGAACCACCCAGTTTATAATGCAGAATAATGTGCTCTCAGCTGCAACAGTGACAGCTACTCACCACTAGGGTCCACTCCTGGGCTTTTGTTGAAGTCCTGGTAGATTCCAGTGTCTGTTGACTTGGAGTTGTTGGATTCAGACCTACTTATGGATTTCTGAGAGGGTAAAAATGCCATTACAATAGGTTTATGAATGTGCATTAATGATTCTAGAAAATACATTAATATGTGTGAATGTGGGTATGACCAAGTGCATGTCCCTGCCTTTCACACCTGGCTAACTTGGTTGAGGGCCTCAGACAGAAGTTTCTGGTTGATTCCACAGAGATTGCCCACTTTCTTCTGACACTTGTGATGGATGTTCATGGAACAATCTGACAGGAGAAAGGGGAGAAGCATAAGACACTGGTTGTGAGAAGATAGAGAGGGAAAGAGGCGGCAGGTAGCTTAGTGGTTAAGAGCGTTGTGCCAGTAACCGAAAGGTCGCTGGTTCTAATCCCCGAGCCGACTAGGTGAAAAATCTGTCGATGTGCCCTTGAGCAAGGCACTTAACCCTAATTGCTCATGTAAGTCGCTCTGGATAAGATGACTAAAATTTAAATGAAAGAGTCACTCTGCTAAATGACTAAAATGTAAATGAAAGAGATAGAGGGCCAGAGCTAACAGATTGGTTCTATTGAAGATAAATGGAAAGAGACAGAGGGAGAGGGAATGAGTGAGAGGGGGCCTCACACCTACCTTCACACTTGATGCCCTGCTTGACCATTCCCCACAGCATACTGCCACAGTGGTCACAGAAGGTGGGGCTCATGTAGTTGTGGCTCTTGAAGCGATGCGGCATGTCGATCTTAAAGCGCTCCTTCTGGAACTGTGGACACAGAGCTCCCGTCATCAAAGAGCCAGTCCATAGTACCCATGGGCACTGCCCAAAGACCTGGGTGTCTGTGGGGCCTCATGGCTGTTCTGAAGCTCCTCATGGTGCCCCAAAGGGAGAAGGGACAGGGGGCACACACCTACACCTTTAACTGGTGGACTGACTCCACCCTCACAGCACTGACTGGCCTACAATTCCACCTACACCCCCAGGGGAGCTCCCATACAGGCTGCAGACAGGGGACAGATTCACCTCTGACCTCTGACCACTGAAGAGAAGGCCTCTCTATCCTAACTGCCTCAGGTGATGAAGAGCTGATCCTACTGCTGCAGAGACTATCAGCCTTACTATCTCCCTGGCTGTATACTTCATAAGCAACACTGCAACACTAGTTAAAAGTGCTCCACTACTGGTAATAACAGTCTTATGCTGAATCCACTGGCACTATACTGGCTACTTTGGTCCTGTGATAGCTAAATTACAACTGGAATGGAGCACCACTGTTCAGTTTTAAACACAAGCCTATTGATTTGCCTGGTCTCTGATAGCTGTTGACCTCCCTGAATGTGTCTCATCTTGCCCTTTGAGGGATGCAGAGAAACGTGACAGTTCCCTCACAGCTGCATGACCGCGATGCAATCAGAGAAAATGACGTGGAAAAATTACGATTTAAGTAAACATATTGATCAAGGGAATTGCTCCATAGAAAACTGATCTTCAAACACCCACTACTATTTGCAATATATTAGGATAGGTGGTCATAACGCTTACCATAGTGTCTCTACTGTTGGCTGCTGTTCCGGTGCATCTCCCAATGATTTTGTCGATGCATTTCTTGTGGATAGCCGCATTGCATTCTGAGACAGAGATAAAGCCACATTAGGGCAAGCTCATAGTTAAGACATTCACTTATTGATATGAGAAATTTGTATATTTTTGGGAGTGTATGATTGCACAGTGAACGCTTAGGATGCTTCACTCCAAGCTACAAAACAATGTCCATATAGTGGAAAAATCTAAACAGCAAGAGGTCAGAGACACTCACGTCGGCACTTGTAGCCTTGCTTGTTGAGTCCCCTGTTTGAAAAGAAACCAGGGTTTAAGAGTCATACAATACATTGCTAATCTTTGTGGACTTTTCCCAATCTTTGTTGCCATTTTCCCAGTTGATGAGAAAATCTCATGAAAAGTATTGACAGTGACAATAAACAATGGTAGCTTAACAGTATGAAAGAGAGGAGAGACATTCATTCATATTTTGCACAAACACCATCCACACACACTTATAAGGCTAAAAGGGACATTCCTCAACCTGTCGCCATTGGTAACCAATAACAGTTTTCTTCTCTGGCAGGAAGGGGACAGCCCTGCCCTGGGGATTGTACTGAGCAGCTGACGTTGGTGAAACATTGCAGGAACACCCTGTGGGTTTTCCCAAGAAAGTGACTTACACAGCTCCCATTACAGGTCATGCCAGCCAGTCTTATTGTTATTATTGGCCTGACTACTCCAGTGAGGGAACAATTAGGGCTGCTAATGGGTCTACTTAGAGACCCCATGGGGGGCTGGTTTTGGGGTAATCAGTCAACTCTCTCTGTACTCTGGTTTACTGCTAGGCCAAGGCATAATACTGTTTGTGTGTAAAACAAACATACAACTACACAAGTAAACCAGGTTGAAAGCCCACTGTTTGATGCAGTAATGACGTGTGAGAAAGTAATGGTCTTTTTTCATGGTCATGGTCAGTGTTAGGATAGGTGGTCTCCATCTCTCACCAGACAAACTCCCTGCAGACAGAGCAGAAGGTGGGCTGTCCAAAGAAGGTGGCAGTGAATTCATGGTTCTTGATGTAGTGGACCTTGGCCTGTTTAATGGCTTTCCTTCGGTACAGTGTTCTCGCCCCGTCCTCCTCTTCACGCCCCTTCACTGTCGATTTAAACGCTGCTGGGGACACATGACAATTTTAAAGTTCATTATTCTATGTACTCAATCATTCTGCTGTGTAGCAAATGTGCCCACTCTGGTCTTGGCACATGCACTTTAACCAACAGATCGCATTGGGTAGGCTACCTACATTATGAGATTATTATGGTTAACAGCGATATTATTTGTATTTGTCAAACGGCAGCCAAGATCATCATGTCACCAGAATAAGACCCTCGATACTTATTGGAAAGGAGCATCAAGCTCATCACCTTGCACATTCATCACCCTGTGAAGTTCATCATCATTTATTTAATCTGTAGCTTAATAAACGGCATGCTTTCCCGAGTCGTAGTGGGAGGACCACACAACATATCATCGCTTGACTCCAAGTTTACTTCGATATGATGGTTATTATTTCAATATTCGCGCATTAAGGCGTTTCCATCGCCATTTCTCGCTTAATACATTTTACAGACACAAAAAGATCCCACCATGTCGAAGAACAAATTGTCTGTTGGCATTTATAAAACTGTGCCGGCATTTCATGCTTCCATCAGCCTGGTCATGACTTTTTTCATGTGTCAGGTAAGTAATCCACATGAAACAGTTGGATGGAAACGTAAAAATGGCACCTTGGTAAAAAAAAAATGGAATTCATGAACCTTGTACCTACATTGTTATATTCTAAACCTGCATAAATTGAGTCTACACAGTCTCAGAGTTAGAGATGATCTATTTGCTATAGAAATAGAGTTTATTAAACATGAATCATCAAAATGGGATTGATTAAGGAAAAGAGATCTAAAGACTGAGGTCAGGTCCCACATGTTTGACTTCCAGAGTAAACAGTGAGAACAACCTTCTGGGAAATGTAGCTGCAGCTGACGGAAGCCAAGGGGACTGGGTCAAAGGTCATGGAAAGAAAATGAGAGAGGCGTGAGAGAGGTAAACAAAGAAAATACAACTGATATGAGGACTGTGAGAAGACACAAAAGAGAGTGAGGGAAGAGGACACAGACAGACGGGAAGCTGAATAGATAGAGAGAGAAAAAAAATACACACATTTCCTCTGTGCCATCTCATTCCATTGACTGGTGTATGTTTAGAGAGGAGTTGCTCCTGCCTGCCAACTCTGGATACAGGCTGGTGACAGAGTCAGGCAGAGAGGGCTACTCAGACACACAGGCCTAAACATACCACAGTCTGGGCTGCATTTCAAGAAACCTGCAGAGAGAAAGGGGTATGATGGATGCTGCTCCAGCCTACCCAGAGCAGGTTCAGCCTGACTGGGACACTCCCACATACAGCCTCCCCCTAGGCCTGGGTCATATGCCAGTTGTAGATACACACACTCCCCCTTCCAGGGCCTGCATGGCTTCTGGGCTAGGCTGAGCTCCATGTGACGAGCTGGCCTGGCAGCCTTGTACAGTAGCATATTTCTCTAAATCAAATAAAATGTATTTGTCACATGCAGACTTTAACGTGAAATACTTACTTACGAGCCCTTTCCCAATAATGCAGTTTCAATGTAAGAAAATTAACAAATAGATAAAAATAAAATAGTAACATAATAAAATAACAACAACGAGGCTATATACAAGGAGTACAGATAGAGTCAGTGTACTGGGGTATGAGGTAGTTGGGTGATTGATTGAGATAATATGTACAGTGGGGAAAATAAGTATTTAGTCAGCCACCAATTGTGCAAGTTCTCCCACTTAAAAAGATGAGAGAGGCCTGTAATTTTCATCATAGGTACACGTCAACTATGACAGACAAAATGAGAAAATAAAATCCAGAAAATCACATTGTAGGGTTTTTTATGAATTTATTTGCAAATTATGGTGGAAAATAAGTATTTGGTCACCTACAAACAAGCAAGATTTCTGGCTCTCACAGACCTGTAACTTCTTCTTTAAGAGGCTCCTCTGTCCTCCACTTGTTACCTGTACTAATGGCACCTGTTTGAACTTGTTATCAGTATAAAAGACACCTGTCCACAACCTCAAACAGTCACACTCCAAACTCCACTATGGACAAGACCAAAGAGCTGTCAAAGGACACCAGAAACAAAATTGTAGACCTGCACCAGGCTGGGAAGACTGAATCTGCAATAGGTAAGCAGATTGGTTTGAAGAAATCAGCTGTGGGAGCAATTATTAGGAAATGGAAGACATACAAGGCCACTGATAATCTCCCTCGATCTGGTGCTCCACGCAAGATCTCACCCCGTGGGGTCAAAATGATCACAAGAATGGTGAGCAAAATCCCAGAACCACACAGGGGGACCTAGTGAATGACCTGCAGAGAGCTGGGACCAGAGTAACAAAGCCTACCATCAGTAACACACTACGCGCCAGGGACTCAAATCCTGCAGTGCAGACGTGTCCCCCTGCTTAAGCCAGTACATGTCCAGGCCCGTCTGAAGTTTGCTAGAGTGCATTTGGATGATCCAGAAGACGATTGGGAGAATGTCATATGGTCAGATGAAACCAAAATATAACTTTTTGGTAAAAACTCAACTCGATCGTGTTTGGAGGACAAAGAATGCTGAGTTGCATCCAAAGAACACCATACCTACTGTGAAGCATGGGGGTGGAAACATCATGCTTTGGGGCTGTTTTTCTGCAAAGGGACCAGGACGACTGATCCGTGTAAAGGAAAGAATGAATGGGGCCATGTATTGTGAGATTTTGAGTGAAAACCTCCTTCCATCAGCAAGGGCATTGAAGATGAAACGTGGCTGGGTCTTTCAGCATGACAATGATCCCAAACACACCGCCCGGGCAACGAAGGAGTGGCTTCGTAAGAAGCATTTCAAGGTCCTGGAGTGGCCTAGCCAGTCTCCAGATCTCAACCCCATAGAAAATCTTTGGAGGGAGTTGAAAGTCCGTGTTGCCCAGCGACAGCCCCAAAACATCACTGCTCTAGAGGAGATCTGCATGGAGGAATGGGCCAAAATACCAGCAACAGTGTGTGAAAACCTTGTGAAGACTTACAGAAAACGTTTGACCTGTGTCATTGCCAACAAAGGGTATATAACAAAGTATTGAGAGACTTCTGTTATTGACCAAATACTTATTTTCCACCATAATTTGCAAATAAAATCATTAAAAATCCTACAATGTGATTTTCTGGATTTTTTTTCCTCATTTTGTCTGTCATAGTTGACGTGTACCTATGATGAAAATTACAGGCCTCTCTCATCTTTTTAAGTGGGAGAACTTGCACAATTGGTGGCTGACTAAATACTTTTTTTCCCCACTGTACATGTAGGTAGGGGATGAAATGCCAAAAATCTGGGTAGTCCGTTTAATTAACTGTTCAGCAGTCTTATAACTTTGGGGTAGAAGCTGTTCAGGAGCCTTTTGGTCCCAGACTTAGCGCCTCGGTACCACTTGCCGTGCGGAAACAGAGAGAACAGACTGAGTAGGGTGGCTGGAGTCTTTGACAATTTGTAGGGCCTTCCTCTGACACCACCTGGTATAGAGGTCCTGGATGGCAGGGAGCTCAGCCCCAGTGATGTACTGGGCCGTACGCACTACACTCTTGTAGAGCCCTGCGGTCGGATGCATACCAAGCGGTGATGCAGCCAGTCAAGCCTATCTCTGTTGCCTAGCCTCACCACCTGGGGGCGTCCCGTCATAAAGTCGAATATCCAATTGCAGAGGAAGGTGTTTAATCCCAGGGTCCTTAGCTTAGTGATGAGCTTGGAGGGAACTATGGTGTTGAACGCAGAGCTGTTGTCAATGAACCGCATTCTCACATAGGTCTTCCTTTTGTCCAGTTGGGAAAGGGCAGTGTGGAGTACAGTAGAGATGGCGTCATCTGTGGATCTGTTGGGGTGGTATGCGAATTGGAGTGGGTCCAGGGTGAGCATTTTCTTGTTTGCTTATGGCCTTATACAGCTCGTTGAGTGCAGTCTAAGTGCCAGCATCGGTTTGTGGTGGTAAATAAAAAATATGGATGCAAACTCTCTTGGTAAATAGTATGGTCTACAGCTTATCATGAGGTATTCTAACTCAGGCGAGCAGAACCTCGAAATGTCCTTAATATTAGAGATTGTGCACCAACAGTTCTTCAGATCACTTTGATAGGATGGTCTCGAACGGAGCTCATCCAGTTTCTTTTCCAATGATTGCATATTTGCCAATAGAACGGAGGGTAATGGCGACTTATCCACTTGCCGTCGCAGTCTGGTTAGAGTTCCGGCACGCCGACCTCTATAGCACAGCCTCCTCCGAGTGACGGGGATTTGGGCCTAGTCTGGGATGAGCATTATGTCCTTTGTCTCCGATTCTTTGAAAAAGGCCTCATCCAAATCGAGGTTATTCATCTCTGTTTGATGTCCAGAAGCTCTTTTCGATCACATGAAACAATGGACGAAACATTATGTAAAAAACAAATTTGGATCAGCGCAAAAGAAAAACACACAAAATAGCACAATTGGTCAGGAGCAGGGGCCTTCCGAGTGGGGCAGCGGTCTAAGGCACAGCATCCCCTCCAGTGCCATTATCCATTTACCACTACCACTAGAGCCCACTGTTTACTGTCTAACCAGTGTGTATGAGTGCGAGAGAAACAGAGAGATATACAGTAAATGCTAGATTGAGAGCATGTATGTTTCGCCTACTACCTGCTGTGTCTGTGTCCTCCACAAAGAACTGGACAGCCATTTGAACCTTCCCAGAAGGCTGCAGGTCTACCCAGAATTCAGCACAGCCGTTGCCCTTCTTACAGCGCTCGGCCAGCACGGACATGCCCACCGTGGCCTCGGCCAATGGCTCCTCTGTGGTCTTCATCAGAACCACCTGCAGGACACGGCCCTCCAAGATGTGGGCGTCAAAACTGGACTTCCAGGCTGGGTACATAGTGGGTTTCCTCTGGACCAGGGTCTTCCCCCGCTCTTGAGAGCGAGAGGAGAGAGGAGGGAGATGGGTTACACTACTACTACTACATACAGATTACACATGTGCATGTCATAAAGTGTGGTTGTGTACATGTGAAAGGGAGGGAGAGAGAGAAAAGAGGGGGAGTGGTGTGTGTGTGTGTGTGTGTGTGTGTGTGTATACAGTTTGGTAGTACCCCATGGGTAGTGCTACTGACCAGTGATGAAGGACTCCTTCATCTTAATGGCACAGAAGGGAGTGTTAGTCAGGGGGGGCAGGACCCCCACATCAAATGCATTAAAGGCTATGCGCAGGAAGGGCTCCATGGTGACCACTCAGCCAGCAGCCTCCTGTAAAACAGACACAGTCAGGGTTACGATTATGAAATAGACATAAGGTCGCACACTCTTACTCAACACATATCCTAAAAACAAGAAGTAGTCTAGCTGTAGACACAGCTGTTGGCCACCAAAGAGACTGGAAATACAGAGGAAGTGGAAGCTACCAACTGTCATGTACCATGCTAATGCTGAAATAAACCCCACCATTACGACATCACAGAAAGGGAAAGAGACCGTTGTGAAAGACTCATAAGAACAAGAAATCCCTCTCCTGTCCCCGGGACTGTGTGAGAGAGTGAGAGAGCGCAATACAAGACAGCGGGAGAAAAAGAGAGAATCAGACAGAAAATCAATGGGATCGATTCACACGGCACATTAAGTCACAGAGAGGGAGAGTGCTCTAATTCTGGTCCGCTGGCATTGCCTTCCCCTCCGCCAATAGTATTTTTTGGCTGATTTAGACAGGCCATTGAGATGTAGTCCTCTAGGGGTCCTTCCCTGGGTCATGAGGCCAACCATATCCCTGCACCTGCAAAAACCTTCCCTATCTGACCCAGAAAGGATGTCGGTTTTGACGATATAGTGACTAAAACCCCTACCAGAGGGGAGACCAGGAGCATAGAGGAAAGAGGAGACAGTGGTCCTCTGTAGCTCAATTGGTAGAGCATGGCGCTTGTAACCCCAGGGTAGTGGGTTCGATCCCCGGGACCACCCATACATAAAAATGTATGCACACATGACTGTAAGTCGCTTTGGATAAAAGCGTCTGCTAAATGGCATATTATTATTATTATTATTATAAGGCAGTCTAGGCTGTGAGACTGCTGATTGGATACACAGCACAGCAACACAGAGGACTGTGGCCAGCATGCTTTTATGGCCTCCACAATCTTACAAACCACAAAAAGCCTGACAATGTTGCCCATACAGCTTCAAAGCTAAACAAACTACATTTTTTAATGACAGGCTGCACACATTGTCAAAGGATCTATGACGTTGGCTGGCTAAACGTGAACTAGTAAGTCCAGTAAGACTGCTAACTCCTCAGCTTACTGCTACCAATAATTTAAAAAGGTGACAGCCTAAATCTTCAGTTCATTTTTAAAGAATGCCATGTAGTTTCCCGGATTATGACACCTTTTGTTCCTCCACATAATTTCCAGGAATCCATGTTTTTCATAATGCAACAGGTCTAATTAGGGCTGGGAATTGCCAGGGACCTTACGATACGATATTATCACGATATTTAGGAGCCGATACAATATGTATTGAGATTCGCCCAATTCTATACTATGATTTTATTGCGATTCGATGTACCAAATATATTGCTCTATTAAAATAAAAAGAGTCGCACACTCTATATACACTACCAGTCAAAAGTTTGGACACACCTACTCATTCAAGGATTTTTCTTTATTTATACAATTTTTTACATTGTAGAATAATAGTGAAGACATCAAAACTATGAAATAACACATATGGAATCATGTAGTAACCAAAAAAATGTGTTAAAACAAACCAAATATATGTTATTCTTCAAATAGCCACCTTTTTCCTTGATAACAGCTTTGCACATTCTTGGCATTCTCTCAACGAGCTTCATGAGGTAGTCACCTGGAATGCATTTCAATTAACAGGTGTGCCTTGTTAAAAGTAAATTTGTGGAATTTATATCCTTCTTAATGCGTTTGAGCCAATCAGTTGTGTTGTGACAAGGTAGGGGGGGTATACAGAAGATAGCCCTATTTGGTAAAAGACCAAGTCCATATTATGGCAAGAACAGCTCAAATAAGCAAAGAGAAACAACAGTCCATCATTACTTTAAGACATGAAGTCAATCCTGAAAATGTCAAGAACTTTCAACGTTTCTTCAAGTGCAGTCACAAAAACCATCAAGCGGTATGATGAAACTGGCTCTCATGAGGACCGCCACAGGAATGGAAGACCCAGAGTTACCTCTGCTGCAGAGGATAAGTTCAATAGAGTTACCAGCCTCAGAAATTGCAGCCCAAATAAATGCTTTGCAGAGTTCAAGTAACAGATACATCTCAACATGAACTGTTCAGAGGACACTGAATCAGGCCTTCATGGTCGAATTGCTGCAAAGAAACCACTACTAAAGGACACCAATAATAAGAAGAGACCTGCTTGGGCCAAGAAATACGAGCAATGTCCAAATTGGAGATTTTTGGTTCCAACCGCCATGTCTTTGTGAGACGTGGTGTGGGTGAACGGATAATCTCTGCATGTGTATTTCCCACCGTAAAGCATGGAGGAGGTGGTGTTATGGTGTGGGGGTGCTTTGCTGGTGACACTGTCTGTGATTTATTTAGAATTCAAGGCACACTTAACCAGCATGGCTACCACAGCATTCTGCAGCGATACGCCATCCCATCTGGTTTGGGCTTAGTGGGACTATCATTTGTTTTTCAACAGGACAATGACCCAACACACCTCCAGGCTGTGTAAGGGCTATTTTACCAAGAAGGAGAGTGATGCAGTGCTGCATCAGATGACCTGGCCTCCACAATCACCCGACCTCAACCCAATTGAGATGATTTGGGACGAGTTGGATGGCAGAGTGAAGGAAAAGCAGCCACCAAGTGCTCAGCATCTGTGGGAACTCCTTCAAGACTGTTGGAAAAGCATTCCAGGTGAAGCTGGTTGAGAGAATGCCAAGAGCGTGCAAAGCAGTCATCAAGGCAAAGGGTGGCTATTTGAAGAATCTCAAATATAAAATATATTTTGATTTGTTTAACACTTTTTTGATTCAATTTTTTCCCCCATCACTAAGGCTAATGGTAAGTGAGTGAGTGGTGAACTACCTTCTTACATCAGAAAGGCTCCTTTAGACCAATACATTTGAGCAGCGAAGCTACAGTTCGTCACAGAGCTAGCATGCCAAAGAGGGAGTAAGCGTTAGCCTACATCATAATTCCGCAAGCAGCCATGAAATCCTACAGAATTCCTTTGTCACGACTTCCGCCGATGCTGTCCCCCCTCCTGGTTCGGGCAGGCTTTGGCATTCGTCGTCACCGGAGTACTAGTTACTGCCGATCCCATTCTCATCACTCCACTTGTCATGTCTTGTCTTGTCAATCACACACACCATTCCCCTAATTAGTATGTGTATAAGTGTTCCCTCTGTTCCCCTTGTCTTTGTGAGTGATTGATTGTTGTGAGAGCGTGTAGCTCAATTGAGCTACTATTCACTGTGTTTATGCCAAGGTGGATGTTTCCCTTGTAATAGTTTCGTTTGACGCTTTGGGCGTTTGATTTATGTAAACGGAATAAACTCTGGACTTTGGTATTTTACCTCCTGCGCCTGACATTCACACCTCGTCACATCCTTCAAGAATTTCCACAAAGCCATTTTCTTGTGAGCTTTGTATCGTAACTACCCCACTTTCTGCTTTTCAGTCTGTTGTAATAATCATGTGGATTACCAAACAGTGATTTCAGAGAAGTACAATTCCCCTGTAACCCGAATAATGTGACATCTCGTGACTAAAGCCACTTAGAAGTCCTGTGGCTGTTCTTATCAAAGCTCTATAGTGTTGGTACAGTGTAGTACTCCGTGTTCACATGTGGTATTAGCTAAGGACATGATATGGTCTTATCCTTTAACTTCTCTGCAAACATAGCATACTGTATGTACTGCCAATGTAGTGGTACACGTGTCCTTGTGTGTAAGGAGTTAAATCATTCAGACACTGCTTTGTGTTCATGCTCATTTTCACATTATCGCATGTCAGTCATCATCTGGGTTAGATAGGTAGACTGGAACACCTTGTGGCTTTCAGGAGCATTCAGCTCACAGTTACTGGTACTGTACATGTGTCTGAAGTCAGAACTGGTTCTGGTTTCATTAGGTTAACAAACTGTGAGAATCTGTAATATTGCATTCCCTCACTCACTCCCTCTCCATCTCCCTCTCTGGGACTTAATGTGACATGTGAATCTGATCCCATTGAGGGATAGTAGTTAGTAGGGTTGGGTGATATCCCGATTTTCAAACCGTTTCTGTAACATACCGGGGTATACGGTATTACCAAATGTGCACACAAAACAATTTAGGCAACAGGGATCTTGATCCAGGAGGGGATTGAATGCATCTGCTGTAACCAAGAAGCTTGATTTTAACATCTAGCCACTTAGCTAGCAAGTTAGCAAACCAAATGCATAGGTGGAACCCTGAGGTGGATATCATGTATTTGACACATCTTAGATTTCTTATAGTTATACTTAACTTATAGTTATAAGCAGTGGCGTAGCACATATTGAATATCATACCGTCGGTATTTCGAAATACCCCGGAATACGGTATATCACCCAAGCCTAGTAGTTGGAGTGGCCTGAGGTCAAGAGGGGTGAAACAGTTAAGTGAAACTCTCCCACTGTCTTCCTCCGCCCACACACTACACTACCCATGTAGATAAACACAAAAGATATGGTTGCATGGGAAATTGGGAATCCCTGATCCAGGAAGTAGACTTTGGAGTCGACCTGGAAACAAGCCCAAAAAGCAACTAGAGACTGTGTGCCAGAGGTCTGAAACAGCTACAGTACATTGCATAACATGGATAAATACCATACACATAGTAAATACATTTGCGCTCTCTTGTAGACTGGCAGCCATATGCACACAATGCTGTAAAAGAGAGCGCTGTTGTCTCCCCAGAGAGAGTGGATTTTTTTTTGCACAAGCCACTGGGGAGGGAGTGTGCAAAAAAAAAAAAAAAAAAAAAAGAGAGGAAGGATAGAGAGGGAAACAGTGAAGGTGGGCAGCATACTGGAAGGCAGGCAAGCTACTGGACAGGAGTAGTAAAAATCTAACATTACCGACATATAAAGTCTTCAGACCTCTCGAGAGCGGAGTCACAGAGACGCCCACTTGAAGAGGCCGTGGGTCGAATAGGATTCTCTCTGTGTGTGTGTGTGTGTGTGTGTGTGTGGTGTGTGTGTGTGTGTGTGTGTGTGTGTGTGTGCGCTGTGTGTGTGTGTGTGTGTGTGTGTGTGCGCAAGTGTTTTCTTTAGGGAATATGACTTGGAGCCAGAGGGCCTCAACTGTGCTATTTAGATTAGGCTCTCAAGTAATTATTTAGCAGTTGTGCTGAAATTAAAGGGCCAGAGAAACCATAAATATAAAACTTGAATATCACATTTAGGTACAGTACGTCTTAATAATATACACAGTGTACAAAACATTAAGAACACCTGCTCTTTCCATGACAGACTGACCAGGTGAATCCAGTTGAACGTGATTATCCCTTAATGATGTCACTTTTAAAATCCACTTCAAATCAGTGTAGATGAAGGGGAGGAGACAGGTTAAATAATGATTTTTAAGCCTTGAGACAATTGAGACATGGATTGTGTATGTGTGCCATTCAGAGGGTGAATGGGCAAGACAAAATATTTAAGTGCCTTTAAATGGGGTATGGTAATAGGTGCCAGGCGCACCAGTTTGAGTGTGTCAAGAACTGCAATGCTGCTGGGTTATTCACACTCAACCGTTTCCCGTGTGTATCAAGAATGGTCCACCACCACCCAAAGGACATCCAGCCAATTTGACTAAGTGTACAGTGAGGGAAAAAAGTATTTGATCCCCTGCTGATTTTGTACGTTTGCCCACTGTCAAAGAAATTATCAGTCTATAATTTTAATGGTAGGTTTATTTGAACAGTGAGAGACAGAATAACAACAACAAAAATCCTGAAAAACGCATGTCAAAAATGTTATAAATTGATTTGCATTTTAATGAGGGAAATAAGTATTTGACCCCCTCTCAATCAGAAATATTTCTGGCTCCCAGGTGTCTTTATACAGGTACGCAGCTGAGATTAGGAGCACACTCTTAAAGGGAGTGCTCCTAATCTCAGCTTGTTACCTGTATAAAAGACACCTGTCCACAGAAGCAATCAATCAATCAGATTCCAAACTCTCCACCATGGCCAAGACCAAAGAGCTCTCCAAGGATGTCAGGGACAAGATTGTAGACCTACACAAGGCTGGAATGGGCTACAAGACCATCGGCAAGCAGCTTGGTGAGAAGGTGACAACAGTTGGTGCGATTATTTGCAAATGGAAGAAACACAAAATAACTGTCAATCTCCCTCGGCCTGGGGCTCCATGCAAGATCTCACCTCGTGGAGTTGCAATGATCATGAGAACGGTGAGGAATCAGCCCAGAACTACATGGGAGGATCTTGTCAATGATCTCAAGGCAGCTGGGACCATAGTCACCAAGAAAACAATTGGTAACACACTACGCCGTGAAGGACTGAAATCCTGCAGCGCCCGCAAGGCCCCCCTGCTCACACAGGGCCGTCTGAAGTTTGCCAATGAACATCTGAATGAATCAGAGGAGAACTGGGTGAAAGTGTTGTGGTCAGATGAGACCAAAATTGAGCTCTTTGGCATCAACTCAACTCACCGTGTTTGGAGGAGGAGGAATGCTGCCTATGACCAGAACACCATCCCCACCGTCAAACATGGAGGTGGAAACATTATGCTTTGGGGGGTGTTTTTCTGCTAAGGGGACAGGACAACTTCACCGCATCAAAGGGACGATGGACGGGGCCATGTACTGTCAAATCTTGGGTGAGAACCTCCTTCCCTCAGCCAGGGCATTGAAAATGGGTTGTGGATGGGTATTCCAGCATGACAATGACCCAAAACACACGGCCAAGGCAACAAAGGAGTGGCTCAAGAAGAAGCACATTAAGGTCCTGGAGTGGCCTAGCCAGTCTCCAGACCTTAACCCCATAGAAAATCTGTGGAGGGAGCTGAAGGTTCGAGTTGCCAACGTCAGCCTCAAAACCTTAATGACTTGGAGAAGATCTGCAAAGAGGAGTGGAACAAAATCCCTCCTGAGATGTGTGCAAACCTGGTGGCCAACTACAAGAAACGTCTGGGTTTGGCCACCAGTGGTTTTGCCACCAAGTACTAAGTCATGTTTTGCAGAGGGGTCAAATACTTATTTCCCTCATTAAAATGCAAATCCATTCATAACATTTCTGACATGCGTATTTCTGGATTTTTTTGTTGTTATTCTGTCTCTCACTGTTCAAATAAACCTACCATTAAAATTATAGACTGATCATGTCTTTGTCATTGGGCAAACAAACAAAATCAGCAGGGGATCAAATACTTTTTTCCCTCACTGTATATATTTCTTTAGGGAAGGAATATTCAGTGGAACAACACAGACAGGTGTACATTCGTAGAAAGGTTGGCATGCAGGAGAGATGTCATTAGAGAGGGAGGCAGTGGCCCTAAGCACAGGGCCCTGCCCAAGCAGGACAGGCAGGTTTAGACTGGGAGCTTCTATTTGGCTCTATCATCATTATTATCAGCTGCCCTGCTATCTACAGTATGGGACAGGGACAATGACAGCGCGTTTCCATCATGTCATCATGCACTGTTTCAGTGTATTTCAGTGTCTGTTCAGACTCCTGGCTGCTGCCTACATAGTATTCATGCCAAAGGTAAGTAAAGTAATCTGTGCCTGCTCATAGTTGGTTAAAATCACATGATGCACACCAGACGTTATCAATGTCTCCAGATGATGTCATCGGAAACACTTATCTTCCTCTTTTACTACAAAGCACAGAAACCTGCAACTTTTACATGTTGATGTTGGGGTGGTGGCACGTCCGTTTGCGATATTACAATAACAAAGAAGTTACTGCAAACAAAGAAAACCCAATAAAAACGTCAGTGGGGATGACAGTGGCGCTGTTTACCTCTACTGCGGATGCCATATTTAAGAGTGGAGGAGGATGAGGCCGATAAGGAGGTCCAGAAGAATACAGATGACTGGGTTGATAAGGTGAATAGCTGAGGGCATTTCCTTGTAAAAAGCCCCATGAGCTCTAACGTGAAGTTCATAGGAGCACATCATATTTGGTGTTAATTTTATGGGAAATTAAGGCATATATAAATGTTTCAACCATTTTCCATCCTGAAAATTATGTCTAAGCATGGGGTCTTAGAAAACATCTTGCAGAAAATGTATTTAAAAAGTATTAGAAATACATCAAAACACAAAGTTGAAGAACCCTGCCAACTAATATAATCATTAATATTTAGTTTAGCAGAACTCATTTGCTTTCTGTAAGTTTAAGAAATATTACCTCGTATCTTGTCATTCTGTTACCAAAACCCCACATATCTTTAAGATATTTTCAAATTTCTGTCCTTCATGAGGAGGCAGGAAAATGAAAGTTCACAGAAGTAACAAGGAAAGGTAGACCTACCAATTAGTTTGTGTTTTTACTCATAGAATGACTAAAATGTGTCATTCTGTTACCAAATCGGTAACAGAATGACCAAAACATGTGTAATAGAATGACTGCAACTGAATTGGCTACAATGGGAATTCAAAGTCACAAACTAGCGATGGGGGTTGAAAATAATTTCATTATTCGAATAGTATCATTCATTTTTGTCGGATATCCGGAATACATTTTATTTATTTTTTTCTGAGCACTGCTGCGTGAGGGACATGTGGGGCGAGCAGACGGAGGGAGAGAGAGAGAGACACCAAGGCAACTCTGCTACAGTAAAGACTAGCTTGAGGCCACATGCTGCGCTTTCTCCCCAACCCCATTCCGATAAAACAACAGCCTACCGGTTGGTTGCTCGTTGTAGCCTACTCCTTCTCATTTCGCTAAATGTTATATTGCATTGCATTAGTGAACTCTCACTCCATTTGCTACACATTGAGCCTCTCTTTACCGCTTTGATTTGCCAACATAAACAACAAGCTACACATGAAGGCTACCGGCCTTTTTAAAGGGGCGCACCATGCACATCATAAAAACTACATTGAAAAATGTTCCGTTTTATTAAATTAATTATTTGAAATGTCATGGTATATCCTTGTATGCACCAATGTCACATGGATATTTTAATTTAATTTACAAAAAGCCTTTTCAGTGTTAAAATCAGGTCAAAATAGGCCTATATATTAGGCTATATTTTTTGGGGTTGCAAAACTTAATACACACACAAGTATTTGAATACTAACGCTCGTTCGAAAATTTGAATAACAGTGCACATCCCCATCACAAACCACAGTTGGGTTACCTGCTACTGTCCTCCCTTCTACTGGCATATTGTCATGTTCAGCTCATAACTGTTTTCTTTCTCTTTCTGTCATCTGGTGATCAAAGCAAGTGTGAAAACAGTCTGGACAACTCCTCCCACTCTCTCCCTCTTCTCTCTCCAGTTAATGTAATCTCTCCTGGCTCTTACTGACACCTACCCATGAGCCCCCTCTTCCCATTTACTGTAAACAGCCCTCTCACCCACTGAGCACCAACCGACACTGGACGTCCATGGACGTTGAAAAGTAGTTGAAATTTGGTCAGACGAAATCTGAACCAATCATAGACGTCTGTTTCACAAGTTTGGACAGCACAGTAAAGAAAAGTAGAGTACAGTATAATTTACTGTACAGTACACTTCTGAGCTGTCCAAACTTGTGAAACAGACGTCTATGATTGGTTCAGATTTGTGTACCTGTTCAGGATACATCACCATGAAGAGAATGACATTATGCATTTCTGTATAGTACAGATCAGGGACACATTATGTAATTCTGTTACAATCATTCTGTTACCGGGTGTTAATCCACTTCGCTTACAAGTAGTAATAACCAAGTAGTAATGGGTAGTTCAATAACCAAACAAGTTTTTCGCAAACTCAAGGGGTTATATCATAGCTGACACCCCATTCTTTCTGCAGAATATTTGAATCTTAATTTAACAGAGTTTTTGGAAAATGTGGACACATAAACTGAGGGAGATTTTACCGTCATTCTGTTACCAAACTTTACATCTGCACTGTTCTTTAAGTTAATGTGTTTTTGTAAAATGTTCAGTGGAAGTTGTTAAAGGTAGTCCTTGTGCATAGAGTTGTATGGTTTGTTTAACTTTTCAATCAATGGTTTTAGTTTGGTATACTTTTAAAGTGAAAAATTGGAGTCTCAGTGTCATTCTGTTACCGTGGAATTGACCAATATGTTCTGATGATGACTGGAAACAAACAAGAAGAGATTTCCCACCGATACCAACAAGAGCTTTTGGCAATAAAGCCTTACAGTGGGGGCTAAAAGTATTTAGTCAGCCACCAATTGTACAAGTTCTCCAACTTAAAAAGATGAGAGAGGCCTGTAATTTTCATCATAGGTACACGTCAACTATGACAGACAAATTGAGATTTCTTTCCCCAGAAAATCACATTGTAGGATTTTTAATGAATTTATTTGCAAATTATGGTGGAAAATAAGTATTTGGTCACCTACAAACAAGCAAGATTTCTGGCTCTCACAGACCTGTAACTTCTTCTTTAAGAGGCTCCTCTGTCCTCCACTCGTTACCTGTATTAATGGCACCTGTTTGAACTTGTTATCAGTATAAAAGACACCTGTCCACAACCTCAAACAGTCACACTCCAAACTCCACTATGGCCAAGACCAAAGAGCTGTCAAAGGACACCAGAAACAAAATTGTAGACCTGCACCAGGCTGGGAAGACTGAATCTGCAATAGGTAAGCAGCTTGGTTTGAAGAAATCAACTGTGGGAGCAATTATTAGGAAATGAAAGACATACAAGACCACTGATAATCTCCCTCGATCTGGGGCTCCACGCAAGATCTCACCCCGTGGGGTCAAAATGATCACAAGAACGGTGAGCAAAAATCCCAGAACCACACGGGGGGACCTAGTGAATGACCTGCAGAGAGCTGGGACCAAAGTAACAAAGCCTACCATCAGTAACACACTACGCCGCCAGGGACTCAAATCCCTGCAGTGCCAGACGTGTCCCCCCTGCTTAAGCCAGTACATGTCCAGGCCCGTCTGAAGTTTGCTAGAGTGCATTTGGATGATCCAGAAGAGGATTGGGAGAATGTCATATGGTCAGATGAAACCAAAATAGAACTTTTTGGTAAAAACTCAACTCGGTCGTGTTTGGAGGACAAAGAATGCTGAGTTGCATCCAAAGAACACCATACCTACTGTGAAGCATGGGGGTGGAAACATCATGCTTTGGGGGCTGTTTTTCTGCAAAGGGACCAGGACGACTGATCCGTGTAAAGGAAAGAATGAATGGGGCCATGTATCGTGAGATTTTGAGTGAAAACTTCCTTCCATCAGCAAGGGCATTGAAGATGAAACGTGGCTGGGTCTTTCAGCATGACAATGATCCCAAACACACCGCCCGGGCAACGAAGGAGTGGCTTCGTAAGAAGCATTTCATGGTCCTGGAGTGGCCTAGCCAGTCTCCAGATCTCAACCCCATAGAAAATCTTTGGAGGGAGTTGAAAGTCCGTGTTGCCCAGCAACAGCCCCAAAACATCACTGCTCTAGAGGAGATCTGCATGGAGGAATGGGCCAAAATACCAGCAACAGTGTGTGAAAACCTTGTGAAGACTTACAGAAAATGTTTGACCTGTGTCATTGCCAACAAAGGGTATATAACAAAGTATTGAGAAACTTTTGTTATTGACCAAATCCTTATTTTCACCATAATTTGCAAATTAATTCATGAAAAATCCTACAATGTGATTTTCTGGATTATTTTTTCTCATTTTGTCTGTCATAGTTGTCGTGTACCTATGATGAAAATTACAGGCCTCTCTCATATTTTTAAGTGGGAGAACTTGCACAATTGGTGGCTGACTAAATACTTTTTTCCCCCACTGTATATAATGTTACTGTATAGAATACTGTCACGAGAGGTAGAGGCTGTGCCAACACCGTTGGAGCTTCTTTAAAAACACCCTAGACCAAAGACTAGTTTTCTGCTCTTATTATATAGATACAGGTGAAAGGTGAGACTAGGTGGGCGGAAAGACCTGCTTTAAAAAAGGGCAGGGCAATGAAAATGTGGATTTTTCTGTGTTTTATATATACAGTGAGGGAAAAAAGTATTTGATCCCCTGCTGATTTTGTACGTTTGCCCACTGACAAAGACATGATCAGTCTATAATTTTAATGGTAGGTTTATTTGAACAGTGAGAGACAGAATAACAACCAAAAAATCCAGAAAAACGCATGTCAAAAATGTTATAAATTGATTTGCATTTTAATGAGGGAAATAAGTATTTGACCCCTCTGCAAAACATGACTTAGTACTTGGTGGCAAAACCCTTGTTGGCAATCACAGAGATCAGTCGTTTCTTGTAGTTGGCCATCAGGTTTGCACACATCTCAGGAGGGATTTTGTTCCACTCCTCTTTGCAGATCTTCTCCAAGTCATAAAGGTTTCGAGGCTGACGTTTGGCAACTCGAACCTTCAGCTCCCTCCACAGATTTTCTATGGGGTTAAGGTCTGGAGACTGGCTAGGCCACTCCAGGACCTTAATGTGCTTCTTCTTGAGCCACTCCTTTGTTGCCTTGGCCGTGTGTTTTGGGACATTGTTATGCTGGAATACCCATCCACGACCCATTTTCAATGCCCTGGCTGAGGGAAGGAGGTTCTCACCCAAGATTTGACGGTACATGGCCCAGTCCATCGTCCCTTTGATGCGGTGAAGTTGTCCTGTCCCCTTAGCAGAAAAACACCCCCAAAGCATAATGTTTTGACCTCCATGTTTGACGGTGGGGATGGTGTTCTTGGGGTCATAGGCAGCATTCCTCCTCCTCCAAACATGGCGAGTTGAGTTGATGCCAAAGAGCTCCATTTTGGTCTCATCTGATCTCATCTGAATCATTCAGATGTTCATTGGCAAACTTCAGACGGCCCTGTATATGTGCTTTCTTGAGCAGGAGGACCTTGCGGGCGCTGCAGGATTTCAGTCCTTCACGGCGTAGTGTGTTACCAATTGTTTTCTTGGTGACTATGGTACCAGCTGCCTTGAGATCATTGACAAGATCCTCCCGTGTAGTTCTGGGCTGATTCCTCACCGTTCTCATGATCATTGCAACTCCACGAGGTGAGATCTTGCATGGATCCCCAGGCCGAGGGAGATTGACAGTTATTTTGTGTTTCTTCCATTTGCGAATAATCGCACCAACTGTTGTCACCTTCTCACCAAGCTGCTTGGCGATGGTCTTGTAGCCCATTCCAGCCTTGTGTAGGTCTACAATCTTGTCCCTGACATCCTTGGAGAGCTCTTTGGTCTTGGCCATGGTGGAGAGTTTGGAATCTGATTGATTGATTGCTTCTGTGGACAGGTGTCTTTTATACAGGTAACAAGCTGAGATTAGGAGCACTCCCTTTAAGAGTGTGCTCCTAATCTCAGCTCGTTACCTGTATAAAAGACACCTGGGAGCCAGAAATCTTTCTGATTGAGAGGGGGTCAAATACTTATTTCCCTCATTAAAATGCAAATCAATTTATAACATTTTTGACATGCGTTTTTCTGGATTGTTTTGTTGTTATTCTGTCTCTCACTGTTCAAATAAACCTACCATTAAAATTATAGACTGATAATGTCTTTGTCAGTGGGCAAACGTACAAAATCAGCAGGGGATCAAATACTTTTTTCCCCTCACTGTATGTCCACAATATGGAGGTTGGAAGAATACTGTGAAAATTATGATAATGCACTTTTAGTGTAAGAACTGTTTGAAAAGACCGGCTGAAATTTCACCTTCTTTGGCTAGGTGAGGTTTTTAGACGTATAAGTAAATAAACCAATAACAAAGAGAGTTTGCCCTCCTCTCTGCCAATAACAGCTAGTTCAGGTTACACATCCCTCCCATTAGGCCCCTCACTCAGACCACTCCCAGACAGTCTTAGCAAAATTCTTGCTTCAAAAATAGCATTTTGCTATGAAGCTATTTTTGTTTTGTTTTGACCATTTTAATTTAAAACAGTAAAGTACTAAATTGTTACCCAGAAAGTATGTGATATTGAGATAAAAATGACTGCATTGGACCTTTCATTATTTAAAACCAAATGTTTATACACCTGTTCAAACCCCTTGCTGTTCTAATTTTATTACACATATTCTAATGGATGCTATGGGAGATAGTTGTCAGAGCATTGGGTTTGAACAGGTGTGACAGGTTTTCCTGGTTCTCTAATCATGCCCTGTGGATGCCATGCTAAGATTGGTCAGAAAGGATTCCAATAACTATCCCTGAAAATCTCTCTCTCTCTCTCTCTCTCTCTCTCTCTCTCTCTCTCTCTCTCTCTCTCTCTCTCTCTCTCTCTCTCTCTCTCTCTTCTCTCTCTCTCTCTTCTCTCTCTCTCTCATCTCTCTCTCTCTCTCTCTCTGCTGCTGGGCCTTGATGTGAGTTCTCTGTTCAACCAGAGAATATGGATCCGTCAATCTGTCTGGGTTCACATTGAGTGTGTACAGTATGTGCACAGGCCCCATCACAACCAAATCTGCACTCAACAGGGAAATGTGTCATAAACACAGCTGGTGCACAATGTTAAGAATCAATCTTACACAAACCATTTTCCAGGCAGTCGGATTCCTCTAGCACCATGATTATGAGATTAGAACCCAGGCTATTCCAGGCCAAGCTCAATTCAGTCCAAACAGCATTTTGTCACTATAACTCCAAGACTGAGCAGCGAAGACTGTGTCCTCTGAATGGTAAAAGGCTCTCTGTGCTTTTGACAAAGTTCTACTTTCATAGACCTAGAGGGCCAGAGTGACCGTAACCTGAGATGTGAGAGCGAGGAGAGATGGGGGGGACTTCTCCAGCCAGAGAACAAGGATGGTCTATAGAGCAGGGCCAGGCTCAGCCCTAGCTATTAGAGTTAAGCAAACAGCCTCCACGCAATAATGAACCTGAACCTGTGTCAGCCTGGACTAGATTATAGCTACTGTGTGTGTCAACTCAAAGAAGAACGTTTTCTACTGAAGTTATTGCTCATTATGAGGACTGAAATGGCCATTTTGACTTTGGAAAAAAGGGCATCAGAGTGTAATTTACTACTGTATGTCTGTTAATAATCTCTTCATGTGTTAATATGGTTAAACTATATGGCAGCTGCTTGTGCAAGATAACTCCACGTCCTTACACACAACTAGAGCAATAGAGCAAGCATAAATTAGAAAGGGAGGGGGTAGTCTCACTTTGCCATACCTCCAAAATCACATTGTTGTTTGGAGAATTCTGTATTGCAAAAACGATTTGAATGGTCCGCTGGCTCCCAGCGGCAAGATTTTGATTGGTTGTTACATTTCAAGAACCCTACCTCCTCTGCTTGAACACTCTACTAAAAGAAAATAAATGTTTTGGTGAGTCTACCTACAGGCTATGGTAAAAGTGTAGTGTATCAAGTGTGGACGACAGTCTGCGATTTATTGAAATTGAAAGTGGAGAAATAGATGGTAATAGTAGTTTCACAATAATCAAGGATCAGGTTCATGTTCTGAAGGAACTGCCGGCACATACACGGGTCAAAGTGAGAAGGAGGACGAGAAAATTGGCAAGGGTGAATACACGATTGTCTGCGGTCACTCCTACCAGTTCAAGTATTGGCCGTCACAGCTACAGCTTCCAAGGCTACAAGGAAGAGCATAATGAAGCACCTGGGCATGCAGCAATGTGTTGAGGTGGTGAAAAGTCCTGACAAGGACAACACCAGACTGGCAGTGAAGAAGCTGTTGTCTGACCCTGTTGAGACATTTTCATGGTTGCTCACAGAGTTGGAGTCAAAGGGCCCTGAGACCCCAAGGACTGTCATATACTTTAAGAGAATTGTTCTTTGCTGTACAACAAGGTTTTTCAGCATTTCCTTGGGGGAAAATCTGTGCATTCAGCAGGAGCAGAGGACACACTGGAAAACACTCAGACACCCAAGCACATAAAACTGCACATCATCGCAGCTTTGAAAGATGAGTCATCTAATCTCAGAGTTGTGATGGTTACCTCAGCACTGGGGGTTACTGCATGTAGTCAACTATGGACCACCTTGAGTTCTACATGCAGGCATATGGAAGAGCAGGAGGTCCGGCACTAGCTCACATTCACTTAACCTGTACCATGGAAGACAGCTTGTTGGAGTTTCAGATAAGATGAGACCGTATGTGTCAAACAGTACCAGCTGCAGGCGGGTGAAACTGTTACAGCTCTTTGATGAGGAGGTCATGCAACCAATATCACCAAACATGACTGCTGTGACAATTGTGCTACCTCAAGCAACTGCAAGGACGTATGTGAGGGCAATTAAAGTCCTTTGGAGGCATGCAGGACAACAATTACAACCAAGACATAGGCTGGTCAGTGAAGAGCATAGGCAATACCTGAGAGAGAAATTACATGACCTTGCACCTTGAGATGGCACACACAGGTGTTCATGGGAGTGTCTCTGTTTATTGCACATCAGCCAGTGAAGGTAACCCTAACAAAATCATCAACATTCTGAGCGCAATTCCCTTTTCTGAATTGAGGCCATTTTTTTCTGCTCTGCCCATTACTGACATGGGACATGTCATAACCTTACTGTCTATCATCACTGAGGTTTTGGGGGATGATGAACACTTGAGTGATGATGATCATGATTCAGTGTTGGGACAACTTGGGGCTTTTGTAAACATGACTGTGTATATATACACACACACACAAGGACTTTTACATGCTGTGTTGATTAATACTGTAGGTTTTGTGTCATCTGCTTAACACTTCAAAAGGCTTACAGTATGTAGTCTAGGATATTATTGTTGTGGAAACAGGCCTTTTCACCATTGAAGTGTATGGAATAGTAGAATGTATGCCATACAAACACTGTAAATAAATAATTTAGCTTAAAAATGTGTTCTAATACTAATTTTCAGTTATCTAAAGCAGTGGTTCCTAACCTTTTTCGGTTACTGTACCACCAACTGAAGTACCTCCTCATGTGCATTTTACCAGTAAGACTATGGTCTCATGAATCTTCTCAAGTACACCCTGTGGATAGGCCAAGTACCCCCGGTTGGGAACCACTGTTCTAAAGTATAGAGTGATGTGCCCTGTCACCCATAGTTACTTGTTCATAAAGTGCATTTTTAATCTTTCACTTTTCTCCTTCACTTGTCCAATACATAATCCTGATTTAGAAACATCTATGTTCAGTGGATTGTATGACTTTATTGTAAATGAACTTGTAGTTGCCATTTCTGGATGAAACAAGTAACAAAGTGTACTACACAACTTTAAAAGCAGAAAAAGTATGGGCTTTCCTCCCCCAGTGTTGGCTCAGAGAACTGGGAAAAGGCTATAGCAATTGTGTTACATGGTGTACACATCACAGCTGTCACGGTTTCGGCCGAGGCTGCTCCTCCTCCTGGTTCGGGCAGGCTTCGGCGTTCGCCGTCCCCGGAGTACTAGCTGCCACCGCTCTATGTTTCTGTATTTGATTGCTTTTGTCTGTCTGTCACACCTGTGTCTGTTTGGGTGTTGATTACGTGTCTTATAAGTTCCTTGTTTTGCTCTAGGGTAATTGTGTGTTGTTATTCTGTTGCCACTTTGTCTATGCTGCGTGTTTGTTTTCCGTTTCATTTTCATGTTTAGTGTTTTACGCGTGTGCATAATTTTCCCTCGCCACTTCGTGTTTTCGAGGTCGGGGTTTTCCACTCGTGTGATTGAGACTATTAAAGTCTTGTTGGACTAAACCTCTGTTTCCTGCGCTTGACTCCTCCACCACATCCACATCGGCATAGTGACAACAGCCTAGAAAACATATTCCTATATAAAAGTTTCAGACAGCAACAACAGGAAGAATGTTAACAGTATATAACATTGTAAGTAAAAAGGTACACAGAATATTTTCTGTTCAAATAATTACACAAATAAATGCAATAAATACTGTAATGTTATAAAAGTAAATACACATGTTTTGTGAGTCTACATTGTCATTGGTTTCAGTACTATGACTTCTTTCCTCTTTCTTACTTTACTTCTCATTTCCATTGTAGGATCTCAAAACTACAGCTGAAATCAACTTTCAACGTTTGTTCTTCTCAGGGTGTAAGTTCAGTTTGTGGTTGCTGATCCACCACACTACATTTACATTTACGTCATTTAGCAGACGCTCTTATCCAGAGCGACTTACAAATTGGTGCATTCACCCTATAACCAGTGGGATAACCACTTTACAATTCATTTATTTTATTTTATTTAGGATTACTTTATCCTATCCCAGGTATTCCTTAAAGAGGTGGGGTTTCAAATGTCTCCGGAAGGTGGTGAGTGACTCCGCTGTCCTGGCGTCGTGAGGGAGCTTGTTCCACCATTGGGGTGCCAGAGCAGCGAACAGTTTTGACTGGGCTGAGCGGGAACTATGCTTCCGCAGAGGAAGGGGAGCCAGCAGGCCAGAGGTGGATGAACGCAATGCCCTCGTTTGGGTGTGGGGACTGATCAGAGCCTGAAGGTACGGAGGTGCCGTTCCCCTCACAGCACCATAGGCAAGCACCATGGTCTTGTAACAGATGTGAGCTTCAACTGGAAGCCAGTGGAGTGTGCGGAGGAGCGGGGTGACGTGAGAGAACTTGGGAAGGTTGAACACCAGACGGGCTGCGGCATTCTGGATGAGTTGTAGGGGTTTAATGGCACAGGCAGGGAGCCCAGCCAACAGCGAGTTGCAGTAATCCAGACGGGAGATGACAAGTGCCTGGATTAGGACCTGTGCCGCTTCCTGTGTAAGGCAGGGTCGTACTCTCCGAATGTTGTAGAGCATGACACTAGTTCCTCATAGTCCAATTTGTGCAACAGATTTATTTGGAAGTTCTGGAAGCTTGGGTAGAACCTGCCAGTTGTCAAAGCAAATACCTTCTGATCAAGAAGCACACTTACTATATGGTTGATGTCCTCAGATCTACTTGAGATTGAGTGCTTTCCAAACTCTGGCTTCAGCTCACAGTCTATCAAATCACTGTATGAGGTCTGTCTGCTCTGCAATGGTCCTGCTGTCTTTCTGTGCAGTGTCAAACTGGACATGGGCCCCTGGATGTTGGATGAGGTCTTTTGTGAGGCGCACATGATGTTCGCAGTTCTTGCATCAAATACTTTGGTATTGCTCTGGGATGATTACCTTGAAGACATATACCATTGCATCATGATGCAAAATGCATCATACGGGGATGATTTCTGTATTTTGAAAGTTACATATTTTGAAAACATTTTGGGACTACGTCAACAATGGACTAATGAAACAAATACCAAAATATAGTTTTTGGGTGGAATTTCCCTTTAACTATGCTGTGATCACTTTAGTTGTTGTCACTTACAGCCGATGTTGCACCAAAAACCGGTGCTTGTAGAGGCTGAATTCCTATATCTGGCGGCTGGTCATCTGTTGCTGGTGCTGGGTCCCTGAATAGGCCACGTCTCGCCGGACTCTCAGTGCTTTCCTGAGCAGACAGTCTTTTGTTACTTCTGGGGTTTGAGACAGCCGTGGCACATCTTTTCATTCTAACTCTAGAATTTGCTCTTTCCCTCACAAAACAGCCGATTCTTTCCACGTCATTGGCACATTTATATACAGTGCACTCGGAAAGTATTAAAACCCCTTGACTTTTTCCACATTGTTACGTTACAGCCTTATACCCCATAATGACAATTTTTGTAAATGTATAAATAATTAACAGAAATACCTTATTTACATAAGTATTCAGACCCTTTGCTATGAGACTTGAAATTTAGCTCAGGTGCATCCTGTTTCCATTGATCATCCTTGAAATGTTTCTACAACTTGATTGGAGTCCACCTGTGGTAAATTCAATTGATTGGACATGATTTGGAAAGGCAGACACTTGTCTACATAAGGTCCCACAGTTGGCAGCGCATGTCAGAGCAAAAACCAAGCCATGAGGTCAAAGGAATTGTCCATAGAGCTCCAAGACAGGTTTGTGTTGAGACACAGATCTGGGGAAGGATAACATTTTATTTTTCAGCATTAAGGGTCCCCAAGAACACAGTGACCTCCAGCATTCTTAAATGGAAGAAGTTTGGAACCACTAAGACTGTTCCTAGAGCTGGCCACCCGTCCATACTGAGCAATCGGGGGAGAAGGGCCTTGGTCAGGAAGGCTCCCAAGAACCTGATGGTCACTCTGGACAGAGCTCCAGAGTTCGTCTGTGGAGATGGGAGGACATCTCTGCAGCACTCCACCACTAAGGCCTTTATGGTAGAGCGGCCAGACGGAAGCAACTCCTCAGTAAAAGGCACATGACAGCCTGCTTGGAGTTTGCCAAAAGGCACCGAAATAGTCTCAGACTATGAGAAACAAGATTCTCTGGTCTGATGAAACCAAGATTGAACTCTTTGGCCAGATTGCCAAGCGTCACGTCTGGAGGAAACCTGGCACCATCCCTACGGTGAAGCATGGTGGTGGCAGCATCATGCTGTGGGGATGTTTTTCAGTGGCAGGGACTGGGAGACTAGTTAGGATCGAGGGAAAGATGAACGGAGCAAAGTACAGAGAGATCCTTGATGAAAACCTGCTCCAGAGTGCTCAGGACCTCAGACTGGGGCGAAGGGTCACCTTCCAACAGGACAACGACCCTAAGCACACAGCCAAGACAATGCAGGAGAGGCTTCGGGACAAGTCTCTGAATGTCCTTGAGTGGCCCAGCCAGAGCCCGGACTTGAACCCCATCAAACATCTCTGGAGAGACCTGAAAATAGCTGTGCAGCGACGCTCCCCATCCAACCTGACAGAACTTGAGAGGATCTGCAGAGAAGAATGGGAGAAACTCCCCAAATACAGGTGTGCCAAGCTTGTAGCGTCATACCCAAGAAGATTCAAGCCTGTAATCGCTGCCAAAGGTGCTTCAACAAAGTACTGAGTAAAGGGTCTGAATACCTATGTAAATGTGATATTTCAGTTTTTGCTTTGTCATTATGGGGTATTGTGTGTTGACTGATGAGTGAAAAAAACAATTTAATACATTTTAGAATAAGGCTGTAACGTAACAAAATGCGGAAAAAGTCAAGGGGTCTGAATACTTTCCGAATGCACTGTATATACTTTTATATTTGAGTAGAAGATTGCGACAGGAGCCACATTCTGCTTTTGAAAACCCATCACTCAGCGTGACAGGTCCCGTTATCTCTTCTAAAGCCAGTGTGTAGTCAAGTCGCAATAAAGAAGATTTACTTTGCAAAAGGTTATGTTTGCTCCTGTTACAGTCGTACGGTTCACCACAAACAAGGTATAGACTACATCAACATATTTTGATGGGGTTTTAATCTGCGATTTCACAGCCATCCTCACGCACTGTTGAACCTGCGACACTAATCTAGTGAGCACCTCCGCCCAAACAAGGCATTTGATTGGTTTGACGTGTTGCGAGGCGCCACTGATTTAGATTTTGTGCATTGGACTTCCCCAGGCTTCCCGTTTACTTTGAAGAACTACTAAAATAGTGTTTTTGTCAGACAGCATAGGCAGCAGCTCTATAGAGATGAGATTATGATTTGGAATAAAATAATAAAGTTATCAAATAAAATACATATTTTATTAAAGTAAATTAATGTGAATAAATGACAGTTAATAAGATGATAAGCAGTAATGGGAAGTCACTACCATCATGGGACCTTTATTAATTGTTTTATTCTGTGTTGTTACAGCATTCAACCCAGATAATGCATAGTGTATTTAATGTCCCAAAGAAATTTCGAAATCAAAAACTAGTTCGTACTGCATGCCTTAAACCTGCTAATCCACACTCAGTATTACAGGAATGCTGCTAATCATTGTGTGTGTGTAGTCGTCTCTCTCTGTGCATTAAGGTATCCATTTCTGCTTCGCTCACAGTTGACAAGGTCTTGATTACCACAAGCTGCAGACAGCACTGTGCAATGGCCAGACTAGCAGGCAGATAACAGAGAGCACAGGGGGGACTGAGGTAGACCGACAAACAATACACTACAGGGTAGGATGGAGAGAATCATGGTGGTGAGAGAGATGCTAAACTATGTGAGAAGACAACATTGGGTGCTACTAGACTGCTGTCATCCAAGGTGTGTGACAGAGAGAACATGTTTAGAGAGTGTCACTATAAGTAGCAGAACGTGTAAAAAAGCAAAACTCATCACCTCTCTAACTGCTGGGATAAATAATGGAGTATGGGAGCATGTTGTAGATTCAGCCCATTTACCCGTGTTTCTCTTTCACTCACTCTAGCTGTGTGTGATGCGCTGAGAGCCAATGCCTGGCAGCAGTTATGGTCAAAATGAATAAATAATATAAGTTTGCCATGTAGGCCTAAACCACAACAGAGCAAACAACAAAGGTCTGTGTGTGTGTTTGTGTGTTTTATAGTTCTGTTTGCCACCCTGTCTGTCACATTTTACTGTTACAGAAACTTCCCACTATTGCAGTAGTACATTTAGCTTTTTGGTCAGAAAAACACAGCAATGGCAAAAGGACAGTATATTCTGATCCACTTCCTCTACCACAGCGTTTCCCAAAATGTGGGGTCATTTCCCAAAATGGGGTCGCGAGAAAAACAACAAAATAAATGCTTGGTTGATAGAACCGGGGATATAACAGAACCGGGGATACGTCAGTAACCTCCGGTAGCTGTTAGATGCGGTTGTAATAAACAGAGGGGTTTCGGTTTTCTTCCAACAAATGTGGCTCTATCTTTTAAACCGTTTAAGCTACAAAATATTATGACTCCATAACTGAAAGATAAGACTTTCAGAAACACAGAGGGACACGGACACATACCATGCCCACAAGCTGCGCACAACTCATTAGAACAGGGTGGACAAGACCAGGCACTAACTAAATCAGACTGGGGGAAAAAGATCATCATTAAAGATGATGTTCTTTTCTACACAGAAGATCATACAAAATTATTGCCTGATGATCTTCTGAACTACCCAATAACTTTCTGATATATTTCAGTCACTTCATACCATACTTCCTTCAGATTGAAATAGTCAAAATTACTGTCCGACGGATTAGTAATAGACTGTCATAGTCCCAATTAAAAAAGTCAACATTGGCCGTTGATTGTATCACTTTTTTACATGGTGGGGTCTTTATTATTATTTTTATATAAAAATGGGCTCACTGGCCAAAAATGCTTGGGATACCCTGCTCTACCACAATCTCTCCCCTTTCAGAGACAAGGGACAAAAAGTCAGTTGCACTACCAAAAGATGCTAGTGTGGAGTGTTATTAGTGGTCTTTAGCCTCAGCTTAACAATTTGAGAGAGAGAATCAAAGCAGAGTTAATTAATCCTACTTATACATCACATGTACAAGCTGTACTGACACACCCCCTATGTTGTGCTCTAGCAGATCCATACAGGATAGCTGGCTGTACTTGTTGTGCTTCCTTGTGGATTAGTGCTGCTCTTCACTTAGCAGATGTCACAACTGTCTCCTCAAACCCAGATACAGAACAGAGCAGCCAATAGTCCAAGACCACAGCCAATAGACACACCTCTCCTGTCTCCTACTGCATCCAATGCAGGTATTTAGGATGATCTTTACTGTCCTATTGTGGCCCGTCGAAGAGATAATGAAAAATTGTACCTGACAAAATATCTAGCCTGGGTGACACACTGTTTCTGTCCTAGGCAATGAAGTAGTATGGTCAAGTACAAAAACGGTCAGGTTAGGTATCAACTAAGGCTAACAGATACCAGATAAGACAGCAAAGGAGGAATTCCCATTAAGTCACCTCATACAAGTCACCTCACAAATAGTGGTGGTGGTTTGATGTATTTCACCACAGGAATGTAATCTTGATACAGTGGCCCACTTGACCCATTGTAGCGATACACTAACAGTGAATGAGCATTAACTTTGACATATCTTCAAGGCTGGATGTATGAGCAGTAGCTCCAGTGAGAGTAGTGAACCACAGTGGGCAGTGTCAGTCTGACTCAGTCACTTTCTATAGAGCTCGCTAGCTTGCAGCCCTAAAAAACAGAAATGAGTTAACATTTTCTACCTTTGGTTTGTTGGGCATTTCTATGGGGGAAATTAATGGGGTTTCAGGATATACGACGAAAACAAGGTCTGATGTAAAGACAGGTTTAGGCAATCTTAAACGTTTTGTTTTATGAGATAATATCAGTCAGTTAACATGACCTTTATGAATTATGAAGCCTTTGTGTGCTCAAATTTCTCTGACAGTCGCTAACTACAACATTAGTTCTAACATTTTTCACATCACTACGCCGACCACGCAAACAAGTCTAGCTTAGTTAGCTTTCTGCCTACAAGCTTGAACGAAAACGCAAGTACGGTATATTGTTTTGTTCCAGGCTGCAACCATCATCTCTTCAGCAGGAAAATTCTTGTTTTATCGTGTCCCAAACAATGTTGTCCAGAGGAGACTTTGGATCCGTCTGATAAGGTATGCCAATAACGGGCGGATACTACGACATTTAAAATCCTAACTTCGCTGAGCCTCTCACTGGGTTGTGAGTATTTTCGATACCACACTGTCTCGCAAAAACAAGGATATGATGTGATTAGATAGCTGGAACGAGCTGTGGCTCAAAGCAATTAGACATTCACGCTTGTCATTCAGAGTTGAAAAATCTAGCCAATATATTTGGAACTGAATAACATTGTGTGTAAAGAGCTTGTCAGAGCTGTAAACGATTTGACACTATGGCAAGTTCAAATGCATACTAGTAGTAGTCATCGCTCCTGCTCGAGAGTACACATTCTGGGTGATGCGATACAACATCATCATCTTACTGGCTTCTTCTCTGGCGAGCTCTCATTGGCTATTGCTGATCACCGTTTTCAAATCTTGTCGTTACATATCTCACTACAAGAGCATTGCAGATTTTGTGTCAGTAAAATCGAACATGTTTGAAAATATCTGAACATCTGGGACCGCTCAAAGACCGGATCGGTAGCCTTCAGATTGGGTCTCTGACTCGCTCACATTAAACGAGCATCGGCGACATGGGGATTTTGTCCCCGAGCTCAAAAACTTTTCTGGGACAGATAAATTGGGGCAAAAATGGTGTAGTGTACACCCGGCTTAAGCCTGTTAGCTAGACGTAGAAGGCATGCAACCTAAGGTATAGTTTAATGTTTTGCATGTTAGCTTTTTACCTGTTTTGATTACATCAATTCTTCAAAATTCACAAAAAGTTGTTAGCTGATGAGATTATCTCATAGAATTTATAAGATCTCCTAAACCTGTGTTTACCACAGACCTTAGTTTTGCCGTTTATTCCAAAAAAACATTAATTTCCCCATAGGCTTTAGCCAACGAGCCATGGTGGAATTAGCCTCCGTTAGTGCCTACAAACATACACCATTACTATTGTTCTCTATTCTACTGCCCTACAGGGAGTAATGGGACAGGAAACACTACTGTCTCTCTCCTTCTTCACATTCTACAGGGGACTGGGGACAAACTAGCAGATGTACAATCAGTGGTGCAGTGCAGGCTCTACGCCGGTATATGCCGTATACCCACTTTTTTTCAGTGGGTATTGCGTATAATCACTTCTTAATCCCCACTGATGCATATCAAAGTGTAGTAAAGTGTAGTGGAGGTATACACCATATCAATTAATAAGGCTGATGGAACAGATCAGAATGTTTAGCTTAAAATGTTGATAAAATGTGAAGAAATAGTAGATTAAGTGCAGCAATGTGCACACGGCGGTACGCTCACACGCAAATGTTCCAAAATGCAATTTGTGCGTTCTAAAATGTGCACTGCACTTGCCAGCGGTGTCCTGGCCAGAGAAATGTTGAAAGAGGGGAGATCAAAGATGCAACAACTATCATCATGGTTTGCTAATATGACTAGGAAATAATGCCTCTGGCTGCAAGACAATGAAAGAAAGTTTCTTTGAAAATCCATAGAACAGGAGAGCGCATATGAGGAAGTGTTTATAAAATATTTCCCTCAACATATCTATGGTCAAATTTTGGCTTGGCTACTTCAAAGCAAGGTAAGACATGCTTCATAATATAAAGTAAAACGTCCAGGTTTCAAACAATTAAGGAACAGGGAAAATATAGTGACGTTAATGATAGGCCTTACCGTCTTCTGGTAGACCGTAGATGGAAAGGCGTTCGCAAAAACCTTCTCTATTAAATGTTAACTAGCTACAAAGTAGCTTATGCCTACCATATTATCATTACATGCATCAATCAAGTGGCCATCTATTTTGCAAACTCCAACTCATTTGAGCTACAGAAACACCAGTAACCAAACAACAGTGCTAGGTGCTTGCCACTTGAATTGAAGGGTAACTACACTCAAAAATCATAATTTCTTAGATTTTTCCCAGACCTCAAAAGTGGTCTCCTGATGTGGTTTAAGCATTGTTGTGGACTTAAAACATCCAATGTTGTTGTTTTTCTATTTTTAAAAAAGGTGTGAAAAGCACACACATAAATCTGAAACCTGTGAATTTCTGACTCAGTTGACAGCCTCATTTATCAATTTCAATAGTATCCCTACTATTAGCCTATGTGCACAATACAGCTTAAATTGGGTCTGACTGTGAAAGACCAACATGGGATTTATCCTTTTAGGTCATTCAGAGTACATGTCACTGTTTCTCATATAATTTTCCTCTCAGTAGGAAAAACAGCTGGGCCAGTGTCTACAAATATTTCATTTCTAGGTCATATACTGTATAAACCCACTGTACTACTTAGTGATTAGCACCAAGGACAGCAAATTACACCATTGGGGTTGTGGACTTGTGGTGCAGCATTCCTAGATTACAAGTGGCACTAGCAAACAGGAGTGACTCATAAGTGTGTGGCAACCATGGTAACATAGAATTAGAAGAATATTGTGACATGTGTGGAGAAAAATGAAAGTGAAACATCACACACACCAAGGACTGGTGGTGGAAATGGGCCAGATCCCTCTGCGCAAATAACAATCCATTCTAAATACCATGATAGCGTTAAGACCCATGGAAACAAAGACTGGACTAGGATGATCAAATGTTGCTTGATGCTTCTTTTTGCTCAACTTAATTCTCACAAAAACTGAGTGTGAGTAATGCGTCTTGAATTACTAACCAAAATACATTTGACAGACAGTTAAACTACCACGAGCAAGCGAGGAAAGTTTGTGTAAGGATTCCTACAGAACATGGGTTACCTAACATCAACAGAGATGGAGGGTTCTTGCATCGGTTTTTGTGCTTTGAAGCCCGCATAGGTTTACCGAACACTTTACCGCAGTGATTATTTTGTAGCCAACAAACTTGCTCATTTTCAACAATCAGCAGATGTGGTAGTGCCACAAAGTATCACTCAAGAAACTTTAAACTACTCTAAAACTATATTGTTAAATATATATAATGCACTTTTGTGAATATATTGAAAGTAAGTCCTCCCGTGGTGATGTCAATGTGCAGTTATACTGTCTGTTTTTGTCAAGTATCCTACTTCTGTCAACTATTGAAGATTTCCTCCAATGCTGTTGCAATTATTAAAATGTTAGGGAGTCGACTTACCTTCGTGTTCCTGATCAAGTTTGCTTTCCCCTGTGCTCGGCACCTAGACTGGCAGGTAGCTACACTGGAAATCTTCAGCGTTTGACGAAGTATTCGACCGTTCACTCTCGCAGGCTTGTCATTGGTGACGTCGCCAGGTGCATTCCCAAGAGAGAGAGAGAGAGAGAGAGTGGTTTCGTTTGAGTGGTAAAGCTAAAGCAACCGACTGTAGACGAAAGTCGAGGAGTGATTTCGGGGGAGGTGCACACTAATGTGTTTTTATAACGGCAAGGCTTAGTGCAACATGGCAGTGTTGCCATTGTTTATAGAAGTTGTTCTTTATATTGTCAAAATAAACATTACATTTACCAGACTCTCTTATCCAGAGCGACTTACAGTTAGTGAGTACATACATCATTTTTTTCATACTGCCCCCCCCCGTGGGAAACGAACCCTGGCGTTGCAAACGCCATGCTCTACCAACTGAGCTACATCCCTGCCGGCCATTCCCTCCCCTACCCTGGACGATGTTGGGCCTCTCCCGGTCGCGACCGGCTACAACAGAGCCTGGATTCGAACCAGGATCTCTAGTGGCACAGTTTAGACCACTGCGCCACTCGGGAGGTTGTCTCCAACCTCCATATCACACACTCACAAACTGAAAATATATGTGTGTACAATCAATTGGAGAGAGATGTAATCAATTTAATTGCTTGGAGACATGCCTCGAAGAAGATATTCAGGTTTTTATTGTTGTAACAAACAGTATCAACAATGGTACCCAATATGCAGTCCTCTAAATGTCTGCCACAGGTGGCCAGTGGCACCTTAATTGGGGAGGATGGGCTCATAGTAATCACTGGAACGGAATTGATGGAATGGTATCAAACACATGCCATACTCCATTCCAGCCATTATTATGAGCCGCGCCCTCAGCAGCCTCCTGTGACGTCTGCCCTTGAGAATCTAGTTTTACCACATTTGACCTTTTATGCCTCAAATAATAATATTCAGGTTGTTTTTTTGTTTTTGTAACAAACAGTATCAACAATTGTGCCCAAGATGCAGTCCTCTAAATCCTCCAATAGATTTTTAGCCAATCTTTATATGTTGAAAATAAAACTCAGTAAAGTTCAAAAATAGGCTACAGAATTCTAGGCTGTGTCTGTAACTTTCTTTCCAGGAAAACATGTTTTTGGCAGAGGTCAGATACACACACACACACACACACACACACACACACACACACACACACACACACACACACACACACACACACACACACACACACACACACACACACACAGAGAGGGAGAGAGAGAGAAAGTGTAGTCCCTCACTCTATAGGTTAGAGCAGCCAGAAACTGCCTTTGGAAGCTTGGCTAAACCATCCAGTCCCACCGACATGCTCCCAGCCATCCATCCTCCTCACCCACACAAGGCAGTGAATCACGTGCTGCTGAGTCATCATACCCCACCCACCCTACCCGCCCGCCTCTCTGGCTATAAGAGACAAGAAGCTGCTAAATTTAGCTAATCTGTACCATCCTCCTCCCTTACCTCTACAATGAAAATCCCGTAGGCCTCTACATTATGGACAAGGTATGTATATGAAAACCAATATCAAAACAGTTTTTTCATTCACATTTACCACAAAAACCAAGGTATGAATACTGTTGTGTGCATGTTTTGTTAAACATCTGTATAATTAACTTTTTGGGAATTCACAGACTTCACCCTCCCTACACCTCTGATGAATATAACAGGAAACTTGTTTGATCACCATGCACTGCAAAATCATTCTGGCTATGGATAAGGAGAACATCAACAAATTAACATCAACATGCCAGAGGATATACCCATTGGACTTGGGGCTCTGCTGGGAGTTTACCTCATATTTAGATTTTTCTATTCTGCTTTGCCACTAAAATCATAATAAACACTGACAAGTAAAATATTGTGTTATCGTTGTTATTGGTATGTGTATCATTAATAATAATAATAATAATAATAATAGGGGGGGTACCCCAAAAGGTTATTTGAGGATCCATTAAAAGGCGTTCTTCAAATAATTTATAGGTTCCCCCACAGTTTCAATTTGATGAACCCCTAAAGGATCCCCCAGGAAACTTTACTTTTTAGAGTGTGTCCTGCCCCAGACAGTGTGTAACTTTGTTTTCATATTGGCACTGGTCTTTAGGGCAGGGAACACAGACGTTTCCTGCGGTGATGCCTGCTGCTGTTGTCCCTATGGTGCCAGGGAAAAACATCAGGGTGAGTAATGAGGAGAAGGGATGGCGAGAGGGCAAAGCAAAAAAGGAGAGAATTGTCCTTTCATCATGACCTCTGCTAAAGAAGCAAACCTTTCTCTATATGTCCTTCCTCTCTTACTATCCATCCATTCTCTCTTCTTCGTCTCCTCCTGTCATTCTTTGCTTCCTCTTGTCGTGTTCCTTCACACGTCCTAAAGCCTGTCTTTGTTCATGTGAGCTTCATCAAATCATAACATTGCTCTTAAACTGTCACAGTGGCCTTCTGTATGAATAGACTACTGTTTGTGTGTGTGTGTGTGCGCGTGTGTGAGTGTGTGTGCGTGTGTGAGTGTGTGCACACACGTGAAAAGGAGAGGAGAGTAAGATATCAGACTCCCATTAAATTGGCTTACACACAAGCATGTGGTAAACCAGGCCATTTTCCTCTGGCCAACACAGTTGTTTTACCCATACATGGAGACAGTGTGAGTATCAAACATTGAAGCACTTTATTGAACACTTATCACTCTCTAAAAGCAGCAAAACTTCACTTTCCTATTTTAGCCACTGACTGATTTTTTGTATCTTGAAAACTTGAAAGGTTTGAAGAAAATAGAAACATCTAGAGGCTTGTCCATCTGTTTTATATGCTTTACATGCCATGATAGCCTATACTGTAGATAACATAGATGGCCTAATCATTAAATGGACACTGCTACATTCTGATCTGAAGCACAAAATACGTTCTGTACCAAATCTGAACTAGATTTGTCCTATTGGTAAACACATTATCCCTTCCTGTATACTGTACTCTCCATTTCTTACTTTGGACTTACACAGAAATCAAACGCCCTGCTTCTATTTAAAACTATTATTATTCTTTATTTTCAAATAACTGATCCCTGACCCTGAAGCCTGGTCAGGTGTTTCCTGTCTGCAGTGTAGATGTCACGATCGTCTGAAGGAGCGGACCAATACGCAGCGCGTGGAGTGAACATGATGACTTTATTTATAAAGCAACCACGAAAAAACAACAAATGACGATAATGAAGTCCTCAGTGACACGACTGAACACGGAACAATAACCCACAAAACACAGGAGAAAACACACAGAATATATATGGCTCCCAATCAGAGATAACGAGCCGACAGCTGACACTCGTTACCTCCGATTGGGAGTCATTAACCAATCACCAAAAACACAAACAAATGAAACTCACCCAACCCAACACCACCAAATGAAATACACCCTGGCTCTAACACACAGTCCCGGAGCCAGAGTGTGACAGTACCCCCCCCTAAAGGTGCGCACTCCGGGCGCACCAGCATACAGTCTAGGGGAGGGTCTGGGTGGGCGTCTGTCCCCGGTGGCGGCTCTGGCCCCGGTCGTGATCCCCACCCCACCGCAGTCACAACCTGCTTCGGTAGCCTCCTCCCAATGACCACCCTCCAACTAACCCCACCTGGACTAAGGGGCAACACCGGACTAAGGGGCAGCATCGGACTAAGGGGCAGTACCGGACTACGGGGCAGTACCGGACTAAGGGGCAGTACCGGACTAAGGGGCAGTACCAGGCTAAGGGACAGCACCAGGATAAGGGACAGCACCAGGATAAGGAGCAACACCGAGCTAAGGGGCAGCACCTGACTAAATGGCGGATCCTGGCTGGCTGGCTCTGGCGGATCCTGGTTGGCTGGTGGATCCCGGCTGGACGGCTCTGGCGGATCCCGGCTGGACGGCTCTGGCGGATCCCGGCTGGACGGCTCTGGCGGATCCTGGCTGGACGGCTCTGGCGGATCCTGGCTGGACGGCTCATGGCTGGCTGACGGATCTGGCTGCTCATGGCTGGCTGACGGATCTGGCTGCTCATGGCTGGCTGACGGATCTGGCTGCTCATGGCCGACTGACGGATCTGGCTGATCCTGTCTGGCAGAAGGCTCTGGCTGATCCTGTCTGGCAGAAGGCTCTGGCTGATCCTGTCTGGCAGAAGGCTCTGGCTGATCCTGTCTGGCAGAAGGCTCTGGCTGATCCTGTCTGGCGGAAGGCTCTGGCTGATCCTGTCTGGCGGAAGGCTCTAGCGGCTCCGGTCTGGCGGACGGCTCTGATGGCTCATGGCAGACGGGCGGCTTTGCAGACTTTGGGCAGACGGGCAGTTCAGGCCCCGTTGGGCAGACGGCAGACTCTGGCCGTCTGAGGCGCATCGTAGGCCTGGTGCGTGGTGCCGGAACAGGAGGTACCGGGCTGAGGACACGCATCTCAGGGCTAGTGCGGGGAGAAGCAACAGGGCATGCTGGACCCTGGGGACGCACCGTAGGCCTGATGCGTGGTGCCGGAACTGGAGGTACCGGGCTGAGGACACGCATCTCAGGGCTAGTGCGGGAAGCAGCAACAGGGCATGCTTGGCCCTGGGGACGCACCGTAGGCCTGATGCGTGGTGCCGGAACTGGAGGTACCGGGCTGAGGACACGCATCTCAGGGCTAGTGCGGGGAGTCGGAACAGGGCATGCTGGACCCTGGGGACTCCCATAACGCCTAGTGCGGGGAGCCGGAACAGGGCATGCTGGACCCTGGGGACTCACCTCACACCTAGTGCGGAGAGCAGGAACAGGCCGGGCGGGGCTGGCGACGCGCACCGTATCCCTGGTGCGAGTGGCCGGAACAGGCCGGGCCGGGCTGGCGAAGCGCACCGTATCCCTGGTGCGTGGAGTAGGAACAGGCCGGGCTGGGCTGGCGAAGCGCACCGTATCCCTGGTGCGTGGAGTAGGAACAGGCCGGGCTGGGCTGGCGAAGCGCACCGTATCCCTGGTGCGTGGAGTAGGAACAGGCCGGGCTGAGCTGGCGACGCGCACCGCATACTTGGTGCGTATGGCAGGAACAGGCCGAACCGGGCTGGCGACGCGCACCTGCCACTTAGTCCGGTGCTGCCCCTTAGTCAGGTGCTGTCCCTTAGACCGGTACTGCCTACTAAGCAGTTTGTGACTGTGGTGGGGTGGGGATCACGACCGGGGCCAGAGCCACCACCGTGGACAGACGCCCACCCAGACCCTCCCCTAGAGCGTATGCTGGTGCGCCCGGAGTGCGCACCTTTAGGGGGGGGTACTGTGACACTCTGGCTCTAGGACTTTTGTATGTGAGCTAGAGTGTATGTTGTTTTGTTGGGGATTTGGGTGTTTGTCTATGTTGGTAGTTCTGTCGGGTGTATTTCTATGTTTGCAGGTCTGTGGGTTGTTTTTCTAGGTGTTGTATGTTGTAGTCAATGACTCCCAATCGGAGGTAACGAGTGTCAGCTGTCGGCTCGTTATCTCTGATTGGGAGCCATATTTAAACTGTCAGTTTTCACCTTTGTTTGGTGGGTTATTGTTCCAAGTTCAGTGTATTGTTACGTTAGGACTTCACTATCGTCTTTTGTTGTTTTTACGTGGTTGCTTTATAAATAAAGTCATCATGTTCACTCCACGCGCTGCGTATTGGTCCGCTCCTTCCGACGATCGTGACAGAAGAGGATGGACCATCCCTGGAATGCTGACAAGGAGGACAGGTCACACTGACTCTCTAATATAGGAACCACTGGAGAGATAAGCCCTTTTAATTAAACATGCCTCAATTAGTCCAATTAAACATTTCTCTCTCTATGTCTCTCTTACTCTTTATCTCTCTGTCTCTCTGACACTCTATTTCTCTCTGTCTCTCGCTCTTTTTCTACACCCCTCCACCAGTCTACACTCCTTCTGATTGTGCTGAGCTCAATGAATGACACATCGTAACCCTCCTGAATGTGGACCCGAAATGTTCCAAGGAAGGACAGAGAGGAACTATCATTATTATCTTCAGAGCTCCACTCTCACCTTGAGGGCTCTACAGAATACAGACCGACTCCATCGATCTGAGCATGCTCACAGTGACCCGTCTCACATTCCTCTCTCCTTGGTTCCCACAGAGAGAGAGCGAGCGAGAGAGAGAGAGAGACTGAGAACAAGGGGAGACATGCTCAGGTAGAGGGAGAGCACAACCCACTGGGCAAAAACTGGTTGAATCAATGTTGTTTCCAAGTAATTTCAACTAATTGAATCAACGTTGAATCAACGTGGAAAACTAATTGTATATGCAAAACGTCATCAACATAAGGGCATTTCATTTTTTTTCACCCAACATTTAAGCAAAATGCAAAGACATGGTGACATTTGATTTCACGTTGAATTCACATTAGTTGACAATTCAACCAAATGTAAATCAAAACTAAACGTTGAACTGACATCTGTGCTCAGTGGGAAAGGACATGACGGATTAGTGAAAGGTAGAGCAAAGTGTCTTTCAGGTTCTTTAGAGAGGGATTTTTTCCCCTGTCATCTCTCTCTCTGTTTCTCTCCCTCTCCTTCTCAGCGCTGACTTAGTATTGGGTCACCGTGACTCCAGGGATGGTGGTAACTAGAGCAACCCCATTTCTTTCTTCATCCCTCCTTCACTGTTCTCTCTGATCTCACTCACTCCATCTTTCTATCTTTATCTAACATATCCAAACATACCTCTACTTCAGTCTTGAACCCTGCTATTTCCTCATTTCCCCCCAACCCATGTACCTTACGTCTTCCAGTCTTCTGTCCTTTATCATGTTCCCGTTGTTTCTTCTCTCCTCACTGACCTGAATAAGGTTCTGTTAGTTTGTGTAGTCTGAGATCAAACCCAGGCTTTCAGGTGGTTTCAGGGGATCTGGCTGGATCAGCCATTAAAGTGAAAACAAGGTCTTGTTTTGCTGGAAAGCTCTTGCTGTTGGCCTTCAGTGTTCTGTTTAACTTGTGGCCATTAATATTGCAGGCTTTGAAAAGAAGTAGGACAAAATGTTTTGTGCTGTTTCTTAACTTTAATTATTCATACCAGCTGCTGCGTTACTTTCCTTGGTCTGCTGGTCGGTTGGGGCTCAGTAGAACTCTTTGATATGGCTAATTAGCTTATCTTATTTGTGTTGTATTACCGTCAGTTCAGTCCTAGCAGGGAAGCAGGGTAGGCACAAAGACAGTATGGGATGAATGCACCTGTAGAGATAGAACCTGAAGCTACATTAGACTTGAGGTAGAGTCCGTATCAAAACCCTTCACAATTACTGTTCTCAAGACTCAACACAACACCCATGCACTTAGATTACTGCTCCCAAATGACTTCACACATATATACAGTAAACATACAGTACCAGTCAAAAGTTTGGACACACCTACTCATTCAAGGGTTTTTCTTAATTTTTACTATTTTCTACATTGTAGAATAATAGTGAAGACATCAAAACTATGAAATAACCCATATGGAATCATGTAGTAACCAAAAAAGTGCTAAACAAATGAAAATATATTTTATATTTGAGATTCTTCAAAGTAGCCACCCTTTGCCTTGATGACAACTTTGCACACTCTTGGCATTCTCTCAACCAGCTTCACCTGGAATGCTTTTCCAACAGTTTTGAAGGAGTTCCCACATATATATTTTCTGTTGTATTTTTGACTTTATGTTTTGTTTACCCCATATGTAACTCTGTGTTGTTCTTTTTATCACACTGCTTTGCTTTATCTTGGCCAGGTCGCAGTTGTAAATGAGAACTTGTTCTCAACTGGCTTACCTGGTTAAATAAAGGTGAAATAAAATACAAAACATATGCTGAGCACTTGTTGGCTGCTTTTCCTTCATTCTGCGGTCCAAGTCATCCCAAATCATGTCAATTGGGTTGAGGTCGGGTGATTGTGGAGGTTAGGTCATCTGATGCAGCACTCCATCACTCTCCTTTTTGGTCAAATAGCCCTTTCACAGCCTGGAGGTGTGTTGGGTCATTGTCCTGTTGAAAAACAGATGATAGTCCCACTACGTGCCAACCAGATGGGATGGCCTATCGCTGTAGAATGCTGTGGTAGCCATGCTGGTTATGTGTGCCTTGAATTCTAAATAAATCACTGACAGTGTTTTATTAACCCCACACCATCACACCTTCTCCTCCATGCTTCACGGTGGGAACTACACATGCAGAGATCATCCGTTCCCCTACACTGCGTCACACAAAGACACGGCAGTTGGAATCAAAAATCTCAAATTTGGACTCATCAGACCAAAGGACAGATTTCCACCGGTCTAATGTCTATTGCTCGTGTTTCTTGGCCCAAGCGAGTCTCTTTTTCTTATTGGTGTCCTTTAGTAGTGGTTTCTTTGCAGCAATTCGACCATGAAGGCCTGATTCACGCAGTCTCCTCTGAACAGTTGATGTTGAGATGTGTCTGTTACTTGAACTCTGTGAAGCATTTATTTGGGCTGCAATTTCTGAGGCTGGTAACTCTAATGAACGTATCCTCTGCAGCAGTGTCTGAGGTTCTCTCACCACTATGGCCATACCAGCTCCTGCCAGCTCTGTTTTACTCCAGGTGACCACAGAATATCAGGCTAACTATATTGATCAGATAGCCCATTCGCCGCAAAATAATCAGAGGTAAATAAGTGTTTCATCACCAATCATCATCATCATTTTACATTTTAGTCATTTAGCAGACGCTCTTATCCAGAGCGACTTACAGTTAGTGAGTGCATACATTTTCATACTGGCCCCCCGTGGGAAACAAACCCACAACCCTGGCGTTGCAAGCGCCATGCTCTACCAACTGAGCTACACCTTCATCATTATCGTCATACATATCTTCAAAGAATATCTTTAAACTAACATAGTGGTTGAGTGGGAACAGCACGAGCAGGCTTAATAAAGGGCACTTATTCCTGATGTGAAGTAGTGTAACAATACCACCTGTGTGATAAAGATACAGACATCGTCACAGAGACTGTGGTAGCTAAGATGTGAAGCAACATGACACCAAGAAAGCATGTCCAAAACCAGTTTTTCTTTTGAGGTATTTGATAAATAGCCTACGGTCAAAAACTGTATTGCATAGTCTTCAAAAGGGGAGAGCACACACATAAACTATATGGTCCAATACTTATTCATTTGTATAGTTTACATAGTGTAGGGGGATAAGATAAGATACGAGTGTAAATAACACTCTGTACGATGTACATACCATCAATGAAAAGGCCACCTTATACAAAAATATAAATAATGATGCAGGTTGCCCAGCGGTTAAGCGCATTGGGCCAGTAACCAAAAGGACGCTGGTTTGAATCCCTGAGCCGACTAGGTGAAAAATCTGTCGATGTACTCTTTGAGCAAGGCACTTAATGCTATTTGCTTCTGTAAGTTGCTCTGGATAAGAGTGTCTGCTAAATGACTCAAATGTAACAAAAACATGTATAACATTTTTGGTTATGATAAGTTAAAACAGGTATTCTGATCTCAGTAAAGTAGGCTATTTAAGAGTCACCAAGAAATTAGACTGACGTAGAATAAACTACAATTTTGTCAACAAGCCAGTGACAAAAGTGACCTTCCAAGGCAATATGTTATTTTCTTGATAGTTCTATTTTTAAATGTTAAGTAGTCTAGTCTGAGGCTGTATTTCTAGGACTAGACCAGGCTCAAGCTCCAACGGTATTGTGTGCCTAACCACCGCTTGATCTACAAATTCACCTGCATAGCAGAGAGGAGATACATGTTTGTTTAAACTCAATTTCAAGTGACTTTTTAACATTCTACGGGTATCTGCCCCAGGCTCAAAGCTAGAGAGAAACAGAGGGCCATGACCTGCACAGGTATCAGCTTGTTTATGATGAGTTTGTCTGTTTGTGAAATTATCTTCACTAGGATGTTCACCTGGACATAACCCACTGACTATTTCGCTACACCCGCAATAACATCTGCTAAATATGTGTATGCAGCCAATACAATTTGATTTGATTTGATTTACATAGTCCTAGTAACTGTGCCATATCAACTGCACCATTATTGTTTCTGATGAAATGTACATTCTTTCTCTGTTTGTCCTTATGGAAGCACAGAGGAAGCAGCCTTTTCTGATGAGTTTATTTACTGTATTGTTTAACTGTATACTGTCCATCAACATTTACATTGTGCTATATGCAAAGCCATGTTAGAGGTACAATCTCATAACACTATTGATATAACCCATAATCCCAGGTATGAAGACCAAACGTATCGACTGAGCGTAGATACATATACTCATGATGTGCATGACTAGCTGCATTTTGACTAGAATAAAATGTAGTCTGACAAGTCTGATAGGATAGTCTGTTAACATCTGATGTTCTCAAAGAAGAATTAGAAAAGAGTGACATCATCAGCATCTAAAAATATCATCAGCACCTAAAAAAGGTCTCAATTGGTGCTAAAACTTACAGTGGGGAAAAAAAGTATTTAGTCAGCCACCAATTGTGCAAGTTCTCCCACTTAAAAAGATGAGAGAGGCCTGTAATTTTCATCATAGGTACACGTCAACTATGACAGACAAATTGAGAAAAAAAAATCCAGAAAATCACATTGTAGGATTTTTAATGAATTTATTTGCAAATTATGGTGGAAAATAAGTATTTGGTCAATAACAAAAGTTTCTCAATACTTTGTTATATACCCTTTGTTGGCAATGACACCGGTCAAACGTTTTCTGTAAGTCTTCACAAGGTTTTCACACACTGTTGCTGGTATTTTGGCCCATTCCTCCATGCAGATCTCCTCTAGAGCAGTGATGTTTTGGGGCTGTCGCTGGGCAACACGGACTTTCAACTCCCCTCCAAAGATTTTCTATGGGGTTGAGATCTGGAGATTGGCTAGGCCACTCCAGGACCTTGAAATGCTTCTTACGAAGCCACTCCTTCGTTGCCCGGGTGGTGTGTTTGGGATCATTGTCATGCTGAAAGACCCAGCCACGTTTCATCTTCAATGCCCTTGCTGATGGAAGGAGGTTTTCACTCAAAATCTCACGATACATGGCCCCATTCATTCTTTCCTTTACACGGATCAGTCGTCCTGGTCCCTTTGCAGAAAAAACAGCCCCAAAGCATGATGTTTCCACCCCCATGCTTCACAGTAGGTATGGTGTTCTTTGGATGCAACTCAGCATTCTTTGTCCTCCAAACACGACGAGTTGAGTTTTTACCAAAAAGTTATATTTTGGTTTCATCTGACCATATGACATTCTCCCAATCCTCTTCTGGATCATCCAAATGCACTCTAGCAAACTTCAGATGGGCCTGGACATGTACTGGCTTAAGCAGGGGGACACGTCTGGAACTGCAGAATTTGAGTCCCTGGCGGCGTAGTGTGTTACTGATGGTAGGCTTTGTTACTTTGGTCCCAGCTCTCTGCAGGTCATTCACTAGGTCCCCCTGTGTGGTTCTGGGATTTTTGCTCACCGTTCTTGTGATCATTTTGACCCCACGGCATGAGATCTTGCGTGGAGCCCCAGATCGAGGGGAGATTATCAGTGGTCTTGTATGTCTTCCATTTCCTAATAATTGCTCCCACAGTTGATTTCTTCAAACCAAGCTGCTTACCTATTGCAGATTCAGTCTTCCCAGCCTGGTGCAGGTCTACAATTTTGTTTCTGGTGTCCTTTGACAGCTCTTCAGTCTTGGCCATAGTGGAGTTTGGAGTGTGACTGTTTGAGGTTGTGGACAGGTGTCTTTTATACTGATAACAAGTTCAAACAGGTGCCATTAATACAGGTAACGAGTGGAGGACAGAGGAGCCTCTAAAAAGAAGAAGTTACAGGTCTGTGAGAGCCAGAAATCTTGCTTGTTTGTAGGTGACCAAATACTTATTTTCCACCATCATTTGCAAATAAATTCATTAAAAATCCTACAATGTGATTTTCTGGATTTTTTTTTCTCATTTTGTCTGTCATAGTTGACGTGTACCTATGATGAAAATTACAGGCCTCTCTCATCTTTTTAAGTGGGAGAACTTGCACAATTGGTGGCTGACTAAATACATTTTTTCCCCACTGTATATTTATTTATTTGTTTTACCATTTATTTTTCAGCCATTGCCATAAAGACTATCATTTTATATATGCACATTATCTTATCCATAACACATGGCACGGCATTCAAATGGAAACTGTTGGCACTTCAAAAATGTAACCACCCTTTCAAAAAGGTTTAAAACTATACATTCAGCTATGAAATATACTTCAAGCAGATCTTTTGTTGAATAATACTAAAACTGTCTGTAACATTTCACATTCTGTCATTGTTATTACACACAGGAGTAAACCTGTGGTGTAAAATAAGTATGTTTACAGAGAGTACATTGGACAAGATATAATGAATAAAATGGCTTTCGCCTGTAACATCATATAATAACATTTCTGTACAAATACTTCTTATACCTCACTTCAAAATGTGTGAATTGAATATTACACTATATTTAAAATATGAGGCATCTCTTACAGCACATAAACGTCTCCATACAATACCAAAGCTGTTCATACTGCCCTACAAATGCAAAACACAGTAACTACGAATTTTGTTCAAAAATCTTTGATCTGTTTTAATGACCAGGTATATTATCTTATGAAGGTGTTATTTCGTTTCCTGACACAAGAACAAGCCAGTTGATCAGAATATATCATGGAGTATCAGAAATTGCAGTCTGTCTAGACAGAAAATGACTTTGAAGTCTGATTTTGCCATTTTTTTTATTACGTAGTTACAGCGTTTTGCCTCTGTAGGGCAGCATACTGATTTGGTATTGTTTGTACAGCAGTCTGCACTATCCAAAACAGAACCCATACAAAGTTGTTCCATGTACAAGTTCATGGTAGAAAAAGAGTGTCTGAAAAGATAAGTGTGTGAATGGGCACTGGAGGCTGTCAATGAAAAATGTTGATATACATTGTCTATGAGTTTTCAGTTGTGGCATGTTGTGGCATGCAGTTGTGGTCTGTTGACACGGGGACCTGTGTGTTTTGAGCTGGTTCTGTCTATTTCCTCAGAAGATTTGTGTAAAAATAAAGAAAGAAAGTCGCACACTTTTATTATGCTCCCAAACATTTAACGGGTCTAGTAACCAACGTTTCGGCACGCAGTGCCAACTTCGGGGTCCTGTTCAAGTCGCCACTGCTGACCCAAACAAAGTCCTGCAGTGAGTTTGGAACTGACCCAGTCTGAGTATCCTTGACTGAGAGGTTTTCACCTTAAGAGACTCACTCTTGGACGTTTGCGCCACACAGAGTCTGCATGTACGCCTTTCTGCCTGTAGATGGCAGCCTTGTCAAGGATGCGTTTGCGCAGAGACACTCATTTTCCCAGAGTGAGAATTTATCCAGTGTAGCAAAAGGATGAATGATATTCAATTTCCTTCAAGAGAAAATAAGTCTTCATATTAATTCCATTTAGGCATGGTGAGGGACAGCTATAAACCAGGAAAGAGAGAGTGGGTTGATAGGCAATGCACAGCAGGGTCGGTCTGTGCAGACAGGTAGGTGTTATAACACTGTGGCCTCCTCCATGGCATTGACCCACCTGCAAAACAAAAGTGAATAACATGAACACTGTAGATGTGTGTGCGTGTGTGTGTGTGTGTGTGTCTGTCTGTGTGTGTGTGTGTGTAGCCTGACCTGCGGGCAGTATGCTGATCGTCTGCTCTAAAGGTATAGTATAGTGTCTTGTTGTGGTAGAGCTGAAACACGTTGGAGCTCTCCTCTCCCTCCGGCCTCTCTGTCAGCTTCACTGTGAAACCCTGCAGGGGCAGACTCTCAGATGCCATCTTGTCCTGTGTTGAGAGACAGAGAGAGAGAGAGAGAGAGAGAGATAGACAGAAGAGAGTGAGGTAAGAAAATGTATAAGGGACAAGTCACATACTCAGCTGTATATACCAATGATGTTTCCACAGAATTTTGAGAAGCAAGGAACCTAACACACACTTGTATTTATGATTTAAGTTAATGATACTGCGTATTCTAAATGGTAGCTAGCTACAAAGCTAAAAAAAACACAATAAAACAGTACAGAGAGAGAGAGAGAGAGAGAGAGAGAGAGAGAGAGAGAGAGAGAGAGCACATAATTTCTTCAGATCAGGAGAGACTATGTAGAAGCTTTTAAAAGAGTCGAGTACAGTAGGGGCATATTGTGAGTATATTGAGGGTGCGTGCTCACGTGTGTGTACGTATGTGTGTGTGTGTGTGTTTGGGGCTGGTGTGGGAGACTCTGTGCCCCCTCACCTCACGTGCTGTGAAGGTGTAGAGCACCTTGTCTTTGAGGAGAAACCACAGCCTCTTCCACTTCCTCTTGCTCTTCTTACGGCGCTGCAGGCTGCCACTCACAGCCGAGCCCTCAGCCCCCAACTCTACCTGCAACATAGGTCAGAGGTCAACATCAGGGAGTTAGCAGGGCATACCATAGAATCCTGCATCAGAGCAGAACTACAAAACTACACTGATAAAGGTCAAAGGTGATGAATATTGCGGACCTGGTTGAGTGAAGAGGTGCTCTTCCTGCTCCTCCACAGGCTTGGGGGCTGGAAGCTCTGGAAAACAGCTGAGAGGGGCCGGCTGGCCCGCTGGGGGCAGGGGCTGGAGTTGCCACACGCCCCTGAGATACTGCCACCTCTCTTCCTGAGCTCAGCGTAGCAGTGGTCACACACTTTGGCCATCCTGTCTTTGAGGTATTTCAGAGGATACCTGTTCCTGGAGCAGGCACGACACACCACCTGGGTGTGGAGAGAGAGAGAACAGGTGTGAAGGTGGAGCGAGAGGACCTCTGATTTAAGGAGTATTGGAGATCAAGTAGTCAAGATACTAAAAGGGCTACTCTTCTTTTTTTCTGCCAGGATAATGTAAAACAGTGGGTTGGGCTGGGGTCAGTATGAGTGAGAGGCTCCTATGACAGCAGTATGATTGACGGACTCCTACAGTAAGGCCTGTGTGTGTGTCTCACCTTCCCACAGGCGTTGCAGTGGTGGCGTCTCAGGGTTAGGCTGAAGTCGGAGGTACAGCTCATACACATCATCACATGAGTCACGGGCACCAGCACTGGAGCAGCCTCCCCCAGGGCCATCCACAGCTTCTCACGTGCCTGCATGGGAACACGACGTCACAACAACGTTACAACAACATTATAAAACAATACATCAACGTTACAACGTTACAACAATGTTACAACTAAACAACAACAATGTTACAACAACGTTAACATCCTATTTTGCATTTTATATATGTCATATGTTAAATTGTATACAAGTGAGCTTTAATGGTATGTCCTGTCATGAGTGTCATTCAGTGGTTAACTCATTACCTCACTGCAGGGGCCACCGAAGGTACACAGGCCTGCAGCATGGTCTGCTATGGCCCGACTCAGCGTGTGGAACCAGTCCTCCCTCTCACCACAGGAGCTAGGGATACAGAAACAGATGTGTTAAGGCTGTACACATTATTAGACATATACATGTGTACATACACATGCAGTATATGTACTGTATTCAAATACATATATTGTATGTAACCAATGGACAAGACTGGTACAAAGCCCCAGACAGATGTCCTCTGCTCTGACTTACCTGGCTGACAAGGTGATGCTGACATCAGATACCTCGATCCTCAGGGCATTGAGCATGTTGTCTATGACGGGTATACTGACCTGGGAGAACAGGACACACAGCACAGCAGTCAGCACACAGACAGACAGACAGACAGACAGACAGACAGACAGACAGACGTGTTGACAAAGCCATAGGTCAGGGGTGAGGGGTGAAGGTCATGGAAGGTCATCTCAGTGGGAGAGGGAGAGACTCACCTTCATCCCAGACAGATAGAGAGTGTTCTTCAGCCTGTATTTACCATCCTGCTGAGGATAGGTGTACAACATCACATCATTCATCTGGTGGAGACAGAAACAGAGGGACAAGGGTATGGTTACTCTCATAGCCGTATGTGTGAATGTACAGCCTGACTGCCAGCCTGAAATGTATGGCTACATTCCGGTTCTCTACCCTTCTCCTGAAGTGTGTGCTCGTATAATTTCCTTAATGGATTTGAAAGGAATGGACTGGTGTGAGGAATACTCCCTCCAGCCATGCTTGCATCCAATCCAATGCTTTTAAATGCATGAGGGGGAGTGAACAAGAACACACTTCTGGAGAAGGGTAGAGATTGGAAACATAGCCCTCATCTCCTTCAAAGGGAATTTCACATTAGAATAACACAACTGCCACAAGGGGGCACTATAAACTTAAAGACGTCCTCTAGTGATTTTTGAACTTTTCCTGTTGAAAAGTGACATCCCAAGTATAAATACAGTAAAGTACACACACTAAAGGGTAAACAAAATATGTTTTGAGCAAAATAGTGTTTTTTAGCCACAATTGCAAACAATAGAGGAGTAATAGAGAACAAATGAGGAACTTGTGCTATGTCATGAGGATACCTGGACCACCTATTGAGATGTGCCTTTTGTTAAGAAAATCAGGTGTTAAATGAGGTGAAAAGGAGACTGGAGGAGGACTTTATAGCAATTAATGTGGAACCTCCTGGATCGCCCCAAAAATATTTTGATTTCCTTTCATATTATTCACACACTCAAACGTTAACGCCTCAAACCAGCCATTCCCATGTAACACACAACAAAGGCTATATGATAGTTTATCTGCTTATCACACCCAATGTATTGTAATCCTCAGAACATACTTCAGCCTATTGTGTTGGAGGGCCTTATTTAGAGTGGGACAAAAGCAGTGACATCATTGGTCACACATCATGTGTGCTCTAAACATCCGTGGCCCATAAGGCAGCATCCAGGAATTCTCCATTGGTCCCTTCCAGCTCCCAGCTGCTCTGAGAAACTGCCTGGTCTGGGTGGAGGCCCTGGAACCAGCCACCACCACAACAACAAAACAAGCTCAACAGGGACAAAACAGCATGTGACCTTCCAGTCCTGACTGTAACGAGACAGCCTACAGGGAGGAGGTGAGGGCCCTGGCGGAGTGGTGCCAGGAAAATAACCTCTCCCTCAACATCAACAAAAAGAAGGAGCTGATCGTGGACTTCAGGAGACAGCAGAGGGAGCTCGCCCCCATCTACATCGACGGGACCTCAGTGGAGAAGATGAAAATCTTTAAGTTCCTCGTCTAACACATCAATGACAATCTGAAATGGTCCACCCACACAGACAGTGTAGTGAAGAAGGCGCAACAGCCTCAAGAGGCTGAAGAAATTTGGCTTGGCCCCTAAGACCCTCACAAACTTTTACAAATGCACAATTGAGAGCATCCTGTCGGGCTGTATCACCGCCTGGTATGGCAACTGCACCACCCGCAACCGCATGGCTCTCCAGAGGGTGGTGCGGTCTGCCCAATGCATCACCGGGGACACACTGCCTGCCCTCCAGGACACCTACAGCACCCGATGTTACAGGAAGGCCAAAAAGATCATCAAGGACATCAACCACCCGAGTCACGGCCTGTTCACCCCGCTATCATCCAGAAGGCGAGGTCAGTACAGGTGCATCAAAGCTGGGACCGAGAGACTGAAAAACAGCTTCAGACTGTTAAACCGGCTACCACCCGGTTACTCAATCCTGCACTTAGAGGCTGCTGCCCTATGTACATAGACATATAATCACTGGCCACTTCAATAATGGAACACCAGTCACTTTAATAATGTTTACATACTGTTTTACTAATTTCATATGTATATCCTGTAATCTACTGTATTCTAGTCAATGCCACTCCGACATTGCTCGTCCTAATGATGTATTTCTTAATTCCATTCTTTTACTTTTAGATTTGTGTGTATTGTTGTGAATTGTTAGATACTACTGCACTGTTGGAGCTAGGAACACAAGCATTTCGCTACAACCGCAATAACATCTGCTAAATATATGTATGTGACCAATCAAATTTGATTTGATTTGATTTAGTGGTGTTCACACTGCAGGCCCACCCCACCCTGCCACAGGCTCACACACTCACTCTCAGCAGCACACATTACAGACTAAGAGATGTGTACCAAGTACAACCTAGAAAGTCCATTTTAACCATGCATTAGATGCCCAACTACTGCACATTCAATTTCCCAACACGTTTCTCTTCCTCTCTTCTGCTTCAAGTACTTAACCTGTTTCTTCCCTCCTGTGACAGTCCCTCTCTCTTCTCCATCCTCCCCTAATCCCTTCACTCACGGCTCTCTCCTCTCTAAGACTTTCCTCTGGTTAGCATGACAGTGCTTTGACGGTTGTTGAGCGCTGCTCCTCAGTGTCACTAAGTGAGTGATGGCTTTCATCATCTCTGTTTGGACTCATTTTCCTTAAAGGCCATACATTATACCTGCTGCCCCTCTCCAGCCATCTACTCCAGAGGAGCTACCCAGTTACTCACACACATCAGTCTCTCAACCATCACTCATATACAACCCAGTTGAGAGACACAGGGAGAGAGAGACATGAAGACGATAAGACACTGGTTGGAAAAGGAAGCAGAGAAAGAGAATGGCTCCTCAAAGAGAGTGTTCCCAGCTAGCACATAACGTTCTGAGAACCATATGTTTCTTATAGCTTGGTGAGAGCGTGTTTGTCCTATGGTTATTTTGCATACAACCTTCCCACAACTTTCTGGGAATGGTGCAGGATAGTTGCTTGGCTTTAGAACATTCTCAGCACATTTAAGGAACTTGACAAAATAATGTTATTTTCTTGGTATTTCATTACTTTAACAGAACGTTTCCTAAAAGTTCAAACATGGTTACATTTAATGAAAATGTTGGTAATGTTCTAGGAACATTCTCCAACTGGTTTCACATTGGGAATGTTCTCAATTAGTTCAGAGAACGTTAAGAAACAATGTTCTTCTGTGGGAATTTCAACACAAGTTTCCTACAGGTTTCCTTATGGTTCTATTTAAATTCATATTTTCAGAATGTTCCAAGAAACATATGGCGTCGTTCCCACAACCCATGTGAAACCAAAAACATACATTCCCACAACTTCCAAGGAACGAAATGTGCTAGCTGGGTTGTGTTCATATAATGCAGATTCTAAAATGAACACACGTTGTTTTACTTCAATACAAAGTACATACTAGTAAATGTCACAATAATATATGATACCCTTTTCTTCTTTCTACCATCTACTTCCTTAAGACTTTGTTTTTATGTCCCTCCCCCAGTCTACAGAGTGTCTGGCCTTTGCAGCCATGTCAGTACCCTCACTGCACAGGAAGCCAGCATCCAGTGACCCACACCAAACATCCTGTGAGGAAGCAGGGCCCTCGAAAACAAGCCCTGAGAGAGGGAGGCACCTGGCTGTGTATGGTGGGGGTAGGGTTGTAAATTTCTCTGAACTTTTAATACATTCCCTGGTTTTCTCAGGAGGGAATAAGCAGTAAATCCGGAATCCTCCAACTGTTATTTTGGGAAAACCAGGGAATTTATTTAAAGTTCCTGGAATTTTGCAACCCTAGGTGTGGCCCTGTGGCCTTGTCCTCCTTCCTCTGCCTGCCTCTACATTCTGCCTCCCTCTGCCTCCTCCCTTTGACTCTCTGCCTCGTCCTGTTTCCATCTACATCTGATTGCCTCTACCAGCCACAACAGTATCCAGAGAACTTGGATGAGACCCCACCCTTCCATGATCAGAATAACCACCATGTGTGATACTGAAATATTAGATAGTGAAAGTTTGAATGGCACAAGAAGAGGATAGTAGTTAGTAGACAGGTAATAGTTACCAGAAACAGGTGTCTGGGCTGTCTACTTTTCCTCGAAACTTTCATTAGAGTGCCTTCCTTCACAAACACCTGCAAACACACAGAAATAGAGAACATGTTAGCAAGAGGACTGCCTGTACTGTACTAGCAGTGGGCTTTTAGATCCCGTGTGGGATTTCTAGAAGGCCACGGTCTGAGATTGGTATTATTCACTGTTGATGTTATGTTTGTTGAACAGAGTAACACTGTTGAGAGAGAGAGAGAGAGAGAGAGAGAGAGAGAGAGAGAGAGAGAGAGAGAGAGAGAGAGAGAGAGAGAGAGAGAGAGAGAGAGAGAGAGAGAGAGAGAGAGAGAGAGAGAGAGAGAGAGAGAGGCAGACTGGTCTCACCCTTCCTGGCTTGAGTAGATCTCTCTTGCCTCTGACACTGTACTCAATGTGGACCAGCCGCAGCAAGTTCTCCTGTGTGTCAGAGAGACAGGGAGAGAGAGGGACAAGAGAGGAGAGTGAGATAGGGAGGGATTTTCTTATGAGAGATGGGTAAAGAGAGAAACTGTTCTTGTGAATGAGAGGGATGGCGGAGGAATGGGATGTGCTGCTGGAAACTGAATAGGAGTGGAAGAGATAGTGTGTGTGTGTTTGTGTGTGTGTGTGTGTGTGTGAAGGGGTTACCCTGAAATTGACAGTATGACAGTAGCTTACAGGCAGTTCGGTGGCAAGTAAAATTCTGTATTTCATATTACAGTACAACTACTGTAATATAAATACAGTATCAAAGAAAGTACAGTGTAAAGACACACAGTACAATACCCTAAAATGGACTTTATAATACTGTAAAAAGGTCAATGCTACCGTAATCGGAATGAATGGATGAATTAATTAAAATTAATTGAGGGGAGGCATTTGTATTTCACAGTATTTTGCTGTAATTACAAGGGATTGGTGCAAGGAGGTTGGCTGCTAGGTAAAGTGTTTACACATTACAGCATATTAATTAATATTTGATGGCACTTCTAGAGGCCTTAACAAAGGCTTCCAAACTGTCAGCGACTACAGACCAAAACAGACATGGCAAAATGCTCAACCATTTAAGGTTTAAGACTTTCTGCCACTCCAATCTGTCCCCTATAAATGTTTTATTGATTGGGCATTATAACCACATAGGAGTTAAATTGGTAGAGCATTCTCACTCACAGGTGCAACAAATATAGCCTCTAACAAGGTAATCCTCAAATATGTTAATGAGCCAGAAACAACAATACCATGCATCCACTAGCGGTCAAAAGGTTTTCCTTTCGAAATACAGCAATTTCGAAAGGAGCCCACAACATTTTCCCACAATGCACCATAATTTACAGTTTGCTGCAGTAAAACATCTCAGAGTATTTTACTGTTGATAATACCCCAAATGACTGTATAAATTATAGTTATTTTAGGATGATCTGTGTGGCTGTGAGAGACAGGGGATATATGCTCTATCTTAGGATGATCTGTGTGGCTGTGAGAGACAGGGGATATATGCTCTATTTTAGGATGATCTGTGTGGCTGTGAGAGACAGGGGATAGATGCTGTATCTTAGGATGATCTGTGTGGCTGTGAGAGACAGGGATAGATGCTGTATCTTAGGATGATCTGTGTGGCTGTGAGAGACAGGGGATAGATGCTGTATCTTAGGATGATCTGTGTGGCTGTGAGAGACAGGGGATAGATGCTGTATTTTAGGATGATCTGTGTGAGGGTGTGTGTGTGCTCTACAATGTAAGTAATGTCCTTTCTTTCGATGACATCATGTTTCCTCGCCCTAACATTAATCAATAGGCAACAGAGCCCAGTGAGAGCAGAGAGACAGGCCTCTCCAAGATCACTGATGTGGTTTCACTCCCAATAGTGTTGTCATCCGGAACCAAGAAGGATTTACACAGGGAAAATGTGAGCTGTCTCCACACTTGCAAGTTCACACTCCAAGTTTGTACATACTGCACATGCATACCTCTAGCAAACACGTGTATGAGCACATGTACACAGTAGTCTGAAATAAACACAGAAACACCCATACAGACACACCGATTTACCCCTTGCTTGAGATTTTCATTAGCCTGGTCTGCCACCTCTGAAACGATGACTAAGGCAGCTGGAACACAGAGGGAGAGATATAAAGGGTTAATATCCATGAATATGCAGGGTTTAAACACTGCCATGTTTGGGCCTAAACAACTAACCTATGATATTGTATCTAAGTCAGTGTGTGTGTGCGTGTGTGTATGTGTGTGTGTGTGTGTGTGTGTGTGTGTGTGTGTGTGTGTGTGTGTGACTGCTGAAGAAACAACTGTTGGCGTGTATAGAAGAAACTACAGAAATTCTTATAAAGCAGAGAAAGACTATACCTTGTGTATCCTCATATTCTGTAGAATCAGGGGAGAGGTTGTTTAAGTAATCTAGAAAAAAAATAATGGCACAAACAGACAAATTAGTCAAAAACATAAACAGATTCATAATGTGTAGAATGCCAAATAACACTATTCAAGGTCAAGAGCCAAGATAGGGTACACACATTAAAGTTAGTATTACAATACTGTAATAGTACATTATGAGGTGTGTGTCGGATACCTGTGAGCAACATGCGGTACTGGAGGACTCTCACAATGACCTGCAGCAGCTGGTGCTTCAATTGGACCTGAACTCCATCTGGACCTTGCTTCTGCACACATAAACACATTGTCAGGTTAATACACACTTGCATGCATGACTGTGGAAAATACACACTCTCAACCTGAGTGACCTCTGTTGAAATTGTGCAATTCAAAGTCATAGATGACAAAAGGAATAATGAGATAACCTTGGCAGAACGGTTGACCACCAACCTGACCACTCCAAATCTCCTCACCACACAAACCCTGAACTGTCTCTATTCTTCTGCCCTATGGAATCCCTTAAAACGAGAAAGAGGATAAGAGCGATATCTAAAAGAAATCTATCACGGGCTAATTGTGTCTGACGGACATGTATTCCCAGTCCCAGAGAGGGTCTATAATACAAAGGGACCAGAGCAGATCCACACATCAGCTCTGACTGAGGAGTCTCCTAATCCAATTTAGCCCCATTCCTCATTAGAGAGGAAGAGATAACACCCCGCGGGACTGAAAGAACCATCCCTTCATTTACACTGGGTTACTGTGGAACGCACACACACACGTACGCACGCAAACACTCACATGCAAACAAACACTCAAACACGCATGCAAGCACACACACACATGCATGCACACTCACAAATGTACGGACACACACACATGGCTGGTGAGATAATATTGCTGGCCCTATAAAGGGGAGGATTAAGAGCCAACACACACCAACCTTTGTCTTCATTATCAGAGATGGAGCCTTGAGGAACAGAGTAAAAATAGAGCAACGACTTGGAACCAGGATTCTAGTGTCAACCCCCCCCCCACCTCTAATCAGCTAACTCAGCTCCCTAAATTCTCTTTCTCTCTTTGTCTCTGTTTCACTCTCCTTTTCTCTTATTCCATTTTCTCCTCTTATGGAAAAACCACATGATTTCACATGTGAAATCATGTGGTTTAGGAATACTTCACATGTGATGATATTTCACATGAAGTTTCACGTGGATATTTCTCACACAAGATTTCCCAGGTGGTGCCCTGCAAACAAAAATGAGCTGTTAGGATGTCCCCAGAATATCACGCAGTCGCAGTTTTTTCAACTGACATATTTGACACACATGATTACATTGTGCATGTTGATATATACACAGTAACTATTATTTAACATCTCTCACCAGGATTTGAACACACAACCTGTTGGTTAACGGCATTCCGAGCTTCCTGCTATGCCTACACTTTGGACTTCAAAGTAAATCTCAGCTTTGATAAAAATACACTCAAGAAAGCTACTATATTTATTATAGTGATTAAGGAGTAACAGTAAAACAGAATAATATGCCCCAACAACAAAAAAAGGATGGTGGCTTACGCCCGTGCATTGACTACCGTGGTCTAAATCAGATCACTGTAAAATCCAGCTATCCATTACCTCTGATTGCGAGTATGATGGAGTCATTGCACGGGGCGCGCTTCTTCATGAAATTGGATCTGAGGAGCGCGTAGATCCAGGTGCGTATCCGGGAGGGAGATGAGTGGAAGACGTCATTTAGTACCACCTCGGGGCACTATGAGTACCTCGTCATGCCATACGGTTTGATGAATGCTCCTTCAGTCTTCCAATCTTTTGTTGATGAGATTTTCAAGGACCTGCATGGACAGGGTGTAGTGGTGTATATTGATGACATTCTCATATACTCCGCTACACGGGCCGAGCATGTGTCCCTGGTGTGTCAGGTGCTTGGTAGACTGTTGGAGCATGACCTGTATGTGAAGGCGGAGAAATGTCTGTTCTTCCAAGAGTCCATCTCCTTCCTCGGACACCGCCTGTCCGTGTCAGGTGTGGAGATGGAGATTGACCGCATTTCGGCCGTGCGTAATTGGCCGACTCCAACCACGGTGAAGGAGGTGCAGCGATTCTTGGGATTTGCCAATTACTACCGGAGGTTTATCCGGGGCTTTGGTCAGGTAGCAGCTCCCATTACCTCCTTGCTAAAGGGAGGACCGGTGTGTCTACAGTGGTCAGCTGAGGCGGACAGGGCTTTTGGGCATCTGAAGGACCTGTTTACTTTGGCTCCGGTGCTGGCTCATCCGGATCCTTCCTTGGCATTCCAGGTTGAGGTGGATGCATCCGAGGCTGAGATTGGAGCTGTACTGTCTCAGCGCTCGGGTACGCCACCAAAACTCCGCCCCTGTGCTTTCTTTTCTATGAAGCTCAGTCCGGCGGAGCGCAATTATGATGTGGGGGACCGGGAGCTGTTAGCTGTGGTTCAAGCTCTGAAAGTGTGGAGGCATTGGCTTGAGGGGGCTAAACACCCTTTTCTAATTTTGACTGACCATCGTAATCTGGAGTACATCCAGGCAGCGAGGAGGCTGAACCCTCGTCAGGCAAGGTGGGCCATGTTCTTCACTCGTTTTGTGTTTACTCTCACTTACAGACCAGGTTCCCAGAACGCTAAGGCAGACGCCCTGTCCCGACTGTATGACACAGAGGAGAGGTCCATTGAGCCCACTCCCATACTCCCGGCGTCGTGTCTGGTGGCACCGGTGGTGTGGGAGGTTGACGCGGACATCGAGCGGGCGTTACGTACCGAGCCCACTCCCCCCCAGTGTCCAGAGGGTCGGATGTACGTGCCGCTCGGGGTTTGTGATCGATTTATCTATTGGGCTCACACGTCACCCTCCTCTGGTCATCCTGGCATCGGTCGGACAGTGCACTGTCTTAGTGGGAAGTACTGGTGGCCCACTTTAGCCAAGGACGTGAGAGTTTATGTTTCCTCCTGCTCGGTGTGTGCCCAGTGTAAGGCACCTAGACACCTGCCCAGAGGGAAATTACAAACCCTACCCGTTCCACAACGGCCGTGGTCCCACCTATCGGTGGATTTTGTGACGGACCTTCCCCCCTCACAAGGGAACACCACGATCCTGGTCGTTGTGGATCGCTTTTCGAAGTCCTGCCGTCTCATTCCTATGCCAGGTCTCCCTACAGCCCTACAAACTGCTGAGCCCCTGTTTACACACGTCTTCCGGCACTACGGGGTAACTGAGGATATTGTGTCGGATCCGGGTCCCCAGTTCACCTCAAGGGTCTGGAGGACATTCATGGAATGTCTGGGGGTCTCGATTAGCCTTACCTCAGGTTTTCACCCCGAGAGTAATGGGCAGGTGGAAAGAGTTAACCAGGATGTGGGTAGGTTTCTGAGGTCCTATTGCCAGGACCAGCAGGGGGAGTGGTCAGCTGGTCCACTCCAGGAGTCTGAGGTACGGGAGGTTCCTCCGCCCCCACTGGACATCGAGGGGGCTCCGGCGTACTCGGTCCGTTCCATCTTGGATTCGAGGCGTCGGGTGGGGGGCCTGCAGTATCTCGTGGAGTGGGAGGGGTACGGTCCGGAGGAACGGTGCTGGGTCCCTAGGAGAGACATCCTCGATCCCTCCATTTAGAGGGATTTCCACCAGAGTCATCCGACCCGCCCTGCTCCGCGTCCTCCTGGCCGTCCCCGAGGCCGGGGTCGGCGCACGGTTGGAGCCGCGCGTCAAGGGGGGGGTACTGTCATGGATTCAGCCGAGGCTGCCCCTATTCCCTCCCTGCGTGGAGGTTGTTGTTCATTCTTTTACCTACGAGTAAAGTACACCTTTTGATTAGCTCTGTGTCCTGCGCCTGACTTCGCCTACCGCATTACACTGACGCCTTGACATATGTTGCAATTTTGCAACCCCATGTTGTCACATTTATTTCACATGAGATAATAATTTTGCAGCAGCTACTCTTCCTAGGGTCCAGCAACATTAAGGCAGTTATATACAGTTTAAAATATTACATGGCATTACATTTCATAACAATTTACCCAATACATTTAGTGTGTTCCCTCAGGCCACTACTACACTATCACATATTTACAATACAACATCCATGTGTACGTGTGTAGAGTGCGTGTCTTATCATGTGTATGTGTGTCTGTGCCTGCACGTGTCTCTTCACAGTCCCCGCTGTTCCATAAGGTGTATTTTTATTCATTTTTTAAAATTTGATTCTACTGCTTGCATCAGTTACCTGGTGTGGAAATGAGTTCCATGTAGCCATAGCTCTATATACAGTGGGGGGAAAAAGTATTTAGTCAGCAACCAATTGTGCAAGTTCTCCCACTTAAAAAGATGAGAGAGACCTGTAATTTTCATCATAGGTACACGTCAACTATGACAGACAAAATGATACATTTTTTTCCAGAAAATCACATTGTAGGATTTTTTATGAATTTATTTGCAAATTATGGTGGAAAATAAGTATTTGGTCAATAGCAAAAGTTGCTCAATACTTTGTTATATACCCTTTGTTGGCAATGACACAGGTCAAACGTTTTCTGTAAGTCTTCATAAGGTTTTCACACACTGTTGCTGGTATTTTGGCCCATTCCTCCATGCAGATCTCCTCTAGAGCAGTGATGTTTTGGGGCTGTCGCTGGGCAACACGGACTTTCAACTCCCTCCAAAGATTTTCTATGGGGTTGAGATCTGGAGACTGGCTAGGCCACTCCAGGACCTTGAAATGCTTCTTACGAAGCCACTCCTTCGTTGCCCGGGCGGTGTGTTTGGGATCATTGTCATGCTGAAAGACCCAGCCACGTTTCATCTTCAATGCCCTTGCTGATGGAAGGAGGTTTTCACTCAAAATCTCACGATACATGGCCCCATTCATTCTTTCCTTTACACGGATCAGTCGTCCTGGTCCCTCTGCAGAAAAACAGCCCCAAAGCATGATGTTTCCACCCCCATGCTTCACAGTAGGTATGGTGTTCTTTGGATGCAACTCAGCATTCTTTGTCCTCCAAACACGACGAGTTGAGTTTTTACCAAAAAGTTCTATTTTGGTTTCATCTGACCATATGACATTCTCCCAATCCTCTTCTGGATCATCCAAATGCACTCTAGCAAACTTCAGACGGGCCTGGACATGTACTGGCTTAAGCAGGGGGACACGTCTGGCACTGCAGGATTTGAGTCCCTGGCGGCGTAGTGTGTTACTGATGGTAGGCTTTGTTACTTTGGTCCCAGCTCTCTGCAGGTCATTCACTAGGTCCCCCCTGTGTGGTTCTGGGATTTTTGCTCACCGTTCTTGTGATCATTTTGACCCCACGGGGTGAGATCTTACGTGGAGCCCCAGATCGAGGGAGATTATCAGTGGTCTTGTATGTCTTCCATTTCCTAATAATTGCTCCCACAGTTGATTTCTTCAAACCAAGCTGCTTACATATTGCAGATTCAGTCTTCCCAGCCTGGTGCAGGTCTACAATTTTGTTTCTGGTGTCCTTTGACAGCTCTTTGGTCTTGGCCATAGTGGAGTTTGGAGTGTGACTGTTTGAGGTTGTGGACAGGTGTCTTTTATACTGATAACAAGTTCAAACAGGTGCCATTAATACAGGTAACGAGTGGAGGACAGAGGAGCCTCTTAAAGAAGAAGTTACAGGTCTGTGAGAGCCAGAAATCTTGCTTGTTTGTAGGTGACCAAATACTTATTTTCCACCATAATTTGCAAATAAATTCATTAAAAATCCTACAATGTGATTTTCTGGAATTTTATTTCTCAATTTGTCTGTCATAGTTGACATGTACCTATGATGAAAATTACAGGCCTCTCTCATCTTTTTAAGTGCGAGAACTTGCACAATTGGTGGCTGACTAAATACTTTTTTCCCCCACTGTAGTACTGTGCGCCTCCCATAGTCTGTTCTTGACTTGGGTATTGTGAAGAGACATTTGGTAGCATGTCTTGTGGGGGTATACATGGGTGCCCGAGATGTGTGCTAGTAGTTTAAACAGAAACCTCGGTGCATTCATTACGTCAACACTTCTTACAAAAACTAGTAATGATGAAGTCAATCTCTCCTCCACTTTAAGCCATGAGAGACTTACATGCATATTATTCATGTTAGCTCTCTGTGTACATTTAAGGGCCAGCCGTGCTGCCCTGTTCTGAGCCAATTGTAATTTTCAGAGGTCCGTCTTTGTGGCACTTGACCACACGACTGAACAGTAGTCCAGGTGCGACAAAAATAGAGCCTGTAGGACCTGCCTTGTTAATAGTGTTGTTAAAAAGGCAGAGCTGCGCTTTATTACAGACAGACCTCTCCCCGTCTTCGCTACTGTTGTATCAACATGTTTTGACCATGACAGTTTACAATCCAGGGTTACTCCAAGCAGTTTAGTCACCTCAATTTGCTCAATTTCCACATAATTTATTACAACACTCAGTTGAGGTTTAGGGTTTAGTGAATGATTTGTCCCAAATACATGCTCTTAGTTTTTGAAATACTTAGGACAAATTTTTTCCTTGCCACCCATTCTGAAACTAATTGCAGCTCTTTGTTAAGTGTTGCAGTGATTTCACTCGCTGTAGTAGCTGACGTGCATACTGTTGAGTCATCCACATACAGAGCCACACTGGCTTTACTCAAGGCCAGTGGCATGTCATTAGTAAAGATTGAAAAAAGTAAGGGGCCTAGACAGCTGCCCTGGGGAATTCCTGATTCTACCTGGATTATGTTGGAGAGGCTTCCGTTAAAGAACACCCTCTGTGTTCTGTAAGACAGGCAACTCATGCTTTCACATGTGCTCAAATGTTATCACGTGTAGTTTCATGTTATCACATGTTGCTTTATATGATGTCACATGTTATCACATTAACTTCACATAAAATCACATGTAATCACATGTGAAATTCATGTGGTTTTTCCATAAGGGTCTCTCTAAAGGCACCTTACATTAGCTCTGTGTGGTTTCCTCTCTCTTGCTTTGGATTACCCTTCAGTTTTCCCCTCCCTTTTCAATAAAAACATCCCATCATTAAAACCTCTCCCTGACAGAACACCAGCTCCTCAAGTGTCGCTTGTTCATGTAAATTGTGATCCAGTGCCTGCACATGCCAGCATACACACACACACACACACACACACACACACACACACACACACACACACACACACACACACACACACACACACACACACACACACACACACACACACACACACACACACACACACACACACACACACACACACACACAAGGCGAGCTGATTCGCTAGCTGCACACACAGCTGATCTAATTGGGCAGTTGTAAAGGAGGCTGCATCTCCAATTAGCTTGTGTCTGCCTCATTACTCAGCTGCCTATACTGGGATTTATCACACTGTCTTTATCTCTCTCTGTGCACCTGCTGCATCTCACACACACACACACTCTCCTCCTGCTGTGTTTCCTTCTCAAGGGAACACAAACACCTAGGCACAAACACCAACACAAGCATTCAATATCACATCAACATCACAGGCACACGCACAGGCACACACAGGCACACACAGGCACACACAAGCATTCAAACACACACACACACACACACACACACACACACACACACACACACACATTGGCCGCTCTATATAGCAGCACAGTAAACAACAAATTGGCTGAAGAGGGGCTTTTATCCTTTAAGGTCCTATGGTGATCTGATCACAGTGCATAGCTACTTCATCACTGTCATCACCACATCCACAATGAAATTACACCCCACAATACAACACTGCTGGACCAACGCTTAAAGAGCTTAACCCTCCACTTACCTCACAGACAGAAAGAGAGAGAGAGAGAGAGAGAGAGAGAGAGAGAGAGAGAGAGAGAGAGAGAGAGAGAGAGAGAGAGAGAGAGAGAGAGAGAGAGAGAGAGAGAGAGAGAGAGAGAGAGAAAGAGAGCAGAGGGAAAAGATTAAGGACAAACTCCTTTAAGTTTACAAAATGAACAAAAATCTAACCATTAACGAAGAGATATAAAGTATACGAAAATGTACGAGACCTTGGTACTATAAGGTTATATCTGCAATTAGTTATTCACATAGAGTTGCTCTTTAGGTGGTCCTTTACATGTGAGATATGTCAGGTTTTTGAAAAAGTACATTTCACGATGAAAAAAAAAGAAAATTAGAAAATTCTATCTGCGCAAAAACTTTTGAACTTGGTGCTATAAGGTTTATCTGCAGTCCAATAACACAATGCTGGGTGGTCAATAAAATAAAATGTGTATGTAAGGTATTGTACTTACTGAGTCATGAAAGAGAAAGACATCACAAAATAGTTCTGAGATCTAGGACTTGAAAAATACTAATTCTCTCAAAACGATTCATTTCTCATCTCCTTGATTATTCATATCGGTTCTGGTCCTCTTTTGCAATTACGTTAATTTGTTTCACCACTTTTTCAGAAGAATGGCCATAACGTATGGTAAAAATAAATAAATACAGGTGCCTTAAAACATGTTTAAGGGCCTCCCGAGTGGTGCAGTGGTCTAAAGCACTGATCAGTGCTAGAGGCGTCACTACAGATCTGGGTTCGATCCTGGGCTGTGTCACAGCCGGCCGGGACCGGGAGACCAATGAGGCGGCGCACAATTGGCCCAGCATCGTCCGGGTTAGGGGAGGGTTTGGCCGGCTGGGATGTCCTTGTCCCATCGTGCTATAGCGACTCCTTGTGGCGGGCAGGCGCATGCATGCTGGCTTCAATCGCCAGCTGTACAGTGTTTCCTCCGACACATTGGTTTGGCTGGCTTCCGGGTTAAGGAAGCAGTGCGGCTTGGCGGGGTCATGTTTCAGAGGACGCATGGCTCTCGAACTTCACCTCTCCCGAGTCTGCACGGGAGTTGCAGCGATGGGACAAGGCTGTAACTACCAATTGGGTATCATGAAAAGGGGTAAAAAATAACATGTTTAGAGGCATTACTGTTTTTGTCTTATTCTATATCAATAAGAAAACCTCCATAGAAGTGGTATTTCATTACAATTACAAACGTACCACATTTTATTGATAACTAGTAAGTCGTTTACTGACTTTGGATGTCAGAGACCAGACAAAAATATAAGTTTAGTCATCCAGAGCTAAGCTTTAGTAATGTTGCTAGTTCTCCATAGGATATAGTGTATTTGTCATTTTAGTGAACTATCACTTCAACAAATGTGTGATGAACATGAATTAATAGATTTGATGATGTGATTAGAAAGAAGGAAAGGTATTCTCTTTATTTAATAATTAAATGCCTGTACTTTTCCATTGAAATTGAAATAATTGTAACATTCTGTGCCAGATAGAACCTTATTAGTAAACCCAGATTGACATTTCAGAACTATAAGGTTCTAGCTGCGATTGCAACCCCTAAAAAAACTGATTTACAATTGACTTCGAATTTTTAGGTATCTTTAAGGTGAGGAACTTAATGGGTTATGAAATAAGAATTCACTACAAAACAGTTCTAAGATCTTTGATGTTCAATATCTCAGAACGGTGAGCAGATAGAACCTTATAGTACCAAGGTCACGAAATCATCTAAATGGTCACCTGACATTATGGAAAACACTTTCTGCACTGATCATTGGCTAAACTGCCATAGCAGGATAAACTTCTGTACCTCTCAGCTGTGTGGCTGTGACTCTGGCTGTGACCCGTGAGTTCCAACTGCTGTCCCAGAGAGCCCTGTCTGTCTCATTACAGGGAGGTCACACAGAAGGAGTCCCCTGGCTGTCCTCTCACACCACACAGCAGACATCACACCTTTATTACCTCTTACTGTCTCTGATGTAACCACTACAAAGCCAGGACGAGGGGATGTTTTTCCTAGTTAAAAGCTTTTAACTAGAAATAACATTCATATTCATAACATTCCCCAAAGTGTTCAACTTAGAGCTACACACTGGAATTGAATACATTTAGTGATAATGTTTAATTTTTATCTATAGAGTGGTTGAAATAAAAGTCAAATGTCTCTCTTGTCCTTCCTCTCTCTCTCTCTCTCTCTCTCTCTCTCTCTCGCTCTCTCTCTCTCTCTCTCTCTCTCTCTCTCTCTCTCTCTCTCTCTCTCTCTCTCTCTCTCTCTCTCTCTCTCTCTCTCTCTCTCTTGCTCTCTCTCTTGCTCTCTCTCTCTCTCTCCCTCCCTCTTTCTCTCTGCGATACCTACATTGCCTGTGCTATCATAGTCCTGTAGAGCCGCAGTATCTCTGGTGAGGGCAGCTGCTCCTGAATATTCATAAGCTGAGACAGTTCCTTCCTTGTCCAGTTGCAATCCTAATCACTATTGAGATGCATAGAATCATTGTCTACCAATCACTACGCATCAAAATATGGCTAGGAACCACTAACTCATGACTATGCAAGAAACGGTGTGCTATGCATATTTGTGGGTGGTCTTGGGTACAATCTTAGTAGCAATGAGAGCCGAAACTAATTGGTAGATTAATTGGAAAAACTTAACACAAAGGCCACTCTAATATTAAAATACTGCATTTATCGATCATTTTCCAAGTCAAACTGCTAACTCTATCATTACCAATCAATAGGACTTAACAGGGTAAGCAAGGTGACCTGGAGCATGTGAGAGACTTCCACTATATGAGCAATGAGCACTGAATCAATTCTATAGGCCAGTCAGGCCTGGAGAGGAAATAAGAAATCCATGGCTGAATCCAGATGGTCTTATCTAGGAGCATGTTTTATATCATCTGTCTTGGTTAATAATGGTTCCTATCACCATCAATAGGGACCTTTGCTTACTATGGAGTAGTGCAAAACAAGTTTGTGTAACGTATTCTTCATGATGGATATGGTGATCACATCATCAATTCCCCTTAACCAGGGATGACATCCTCTCAGATACTACTTTCTGTGGACAGCCAAGATAAAAGGATCCACACTACAAAAAAGGTTTGTGTTTGGTCTTTGAGAGGTATAAAACATGAGAGTAGCACGTTGAAAAGGTCAGTCCCATAGAGGAGAGCAGAGCAGAATAGAAGGAGTTTGGAAAGGTCATTGACTCCCAGTGGAGTCTGGTTGACAAACTAAAGCTGCTATATAAAGGGAACGGGGAACTCCTGGCTGAATAAAGACATTGTTACAGACTGGCAGGTACAGTGGCTATGACCTCAGGACTGATTCTTCTGAGCATGCATATCCAGAGGTTAGTTTAAATCAACACACTCTAAACTCACATAGGGTTTTTAGGTAAAGGACTTCCACATTTATAAGTAGTTTCTAAGCTTAGACTAAGTATAGCCTCTTACCTCAAACTGCTTGACAATGTCATGAAAGGCAGGGTTGAGTTTGCAGCTCTCTGCCAGTAGGGACATGCTCCGGTCATACTCAGATATGTAGGTAGCAAACCCAGCAAACTCCTCCCGATGAGACAGGATCACATCCACCACCCGCTGGCTCTCCTCCCTGGTGATGGGGAATAGAATCATGTTGAGGTTTGGAGGATTGGTGGACAGTGTATGTTATTGAATAACAGTTGACAGGTAAGTTATTGAATTACGGACAGAGAAACCTGTCGATACCTCCTGAGCTCCTGAATGAATAAGCATACAAAAATATACAGTTGGATCCTATTTACAATCATTCTACTTGATGCGTTTAAAATGCAGAACTGTCTATTCTTTTTCATTTCTATGGAGTTTACAAGTCTGTGGGGATTTATTTATGAGTGCATATAATAATAATAATAATAATAATAATAATAATACTTTTATTTCTATAGCACTTTTTAATACAAGTAACAAAGTGCTTCACATCATAAAATAATAAAATAAAATCATTTTTAAAAGACAAGAGGAAAGAGAAATTTAAAAAAAAATAGCTAATTAAATCATACATTGAAATCATACATTAAAAGCATCTTTATAAAATGGTGTCTTCAGCAGGGATATAAAAAGAGGCACTGAATCTGCATATATAAATATGCCCACTGTGTTTAATGTACTGAATGTCTCACCACTGTCTGATGCGTGAGTCCAGCTCAGTGAGGATGTTGCTGTGGAGTGTGTAGACCTCAGGGAGCATGCCCAGTATCTCCCCCAGCCTCTGTTCCTCCACCACAGGTTCCCCATCCTCCCCCACCGCCTCCGACACTGCTGCCCTGAAGTCCTGCAGGAGAGGGATGAAGAACGCAGGGAGAAGGGGAGAGAAGAGAGGGGGAAGAGGGTGAAGGGGAGGAAAAGAATAAGGGGGAAAGGGTGAAGGAGGGAGAGAGTTACAGGGGGGATGGGTCAGATCCTCCTAGATCTTAACATCCTTCCTGTTCCCCTAACCCAGTATCATCTCTGTCTGTCTTCCTCTTCCCTGGTCTCTGCTTGTCTAACCACTCAGGAAAAGGGGTTCTGGACCTGGGTTACATACAGTGGCTTGCGAAAGTATTCACCCCCCTTGGCATTTTTCTTATTTTGTTGCCTTACAACCTGGAATTAAAATTGATTTTTGGGGGGTTTGTATCATTTGATTTACACAACATGCCTACCACTTTGAAGATGCAAAATAATTTTTATTGTGAAATAAACAAGAAATAAGACAAAAACAAATTTTTTGAGCATGCATAACTATTCATCCCAAAGTCAATACTTTGTAGCGCCACCTTTTGCAGCAATTACAGCTGCAAGTCTCTTGGGGTATGTCTCTATAAGCTTGGCATATCTAGCCACTGGGATTTTTGCCCATACTTCAAGGCAAAACTGCTCCAGCTCCTTCAAGTTGGATGGGTCCGCTGGTGTACAGCAATCTTTAAGTCATCCCACAGATTCTCAATTGGATTGAGGTCTGGACTTTGACTAGGCCATTCCAAGACATTTAAATGTTTCCCCTTAAACCACTTGAGTGTTGCTTTAGCAGTATGCTTAGGGTCATTGTCCTGCTGGAAGGTGAACCTCCGTCCCAGTCTCAAATCTCTGGAAGACTGAAACAGGTTTCCCTCAAGAATTTCCCTGTATTTAGCGCCATCCATCATTCCTTCAATTTTGACCAGTTTCCCAGTCCCTGCTGATGAAAAACATCCCTACAGCATGATGCTGCCACCACCATGCTTCACTGTGGGGATGGTGTTCTCGGGGTGATGAGAGGTGTTGGGTTTGCGCCAGACATAGCGTTTTCCTTGATGGCCAAAAAGCCAATTTTAGTCTCATCTGACCAGAGTACCTTCTTCCATATGTTTGGGTGTCTCCCACATGCCTTTTGATGAAAACGTGTTTGCTTATTTTTTTCTTTAAGCAATGGCTTTTTTTCTGGCCACTCTTCTGTAAAGCCCAGCTCTGTGGAGTGTACGGCTTAAAGTGGTCCTATGGACAGGTACTCCAATCTCCGCTGTGGAGCTTTGCAGCTCCTTCAGGGTTATCTTTGGTCTCTTTGTTGCCTCTCTGATTAATGCCCTCCTTGCCTGGTCTGTGAGTTTTGGTGGGCGGCCCTCTCTTGGCAGGTTTGTTGTGGTGCCATATTCTTTCCATTTTTTAATAATGGATTTAATGGTGCTCCGTGGGATGTTCAAAGTTTTGGATATTGTTTTATAACACAACCCTGATCTGTACTTCTCCACAACTTTGTCCCTGACCTGTTTGGAGAGCTCCTTGGTCTTCATGATGCCGCTTGCTTGGTGGTGCCCCTTGCTTAGTGGTGTTGCAGACTCTGGGGCCTTTCAGAAAAGGTGTATATATACTGAGATCATGTGACAGATCATGTGACACTTAGATTGCACACAGGTGGACTTTATTTAACTAATTGTGTGACTTCTGAAGGTAATTGGTTGCACCAGATCTTATTTAGGGGCTTCATAGCAAAGGGGGTGAATACATATGCACGCACCACATTTCCGTTATAAAATAAATAAAATAAATTTAAACAAGTTATTTTTTTAATTTCACTTCACCAATTTGGACTATTTTGTGTATGTCCATTACATGAAATCCAAATAAAAATCCATTCAAATTACAGGTTGTAATGCAACAAAATAGGAAAAACACCAAGGGGGATGAATACTTTTGCAAGGCACTGTACCAGCTGTTGGGTTGCATAATGACCTTGGTCACTGATACATTGTTGACCACAACCCTACCATTTATCAACATACTGACATGAACTATATGTTCTTATACAACGGATGGGTCTAATCCTGGATGTTGATTGGTTAAAACCACATTCCAACCGGTGTCTATTGCACAAGTTACACAAGTAAGGCTATGACGTTGAAATGCCTATTTCCTGTTCCATCTGACTGCGCAATCCACTGTCTCATTTACATTTTAATTTTAGTCATTTAGCAGACGCTCTTATCCAGAGCAACTTACAGTTAGTGAGTGCACACATTTTCAAACTGGCCCCCCATGGGAAACAAACCCACAACCCTGGCGTTGCAAGCGCCATGCTCTACCAACTGAGCTACAGGGGACTCATCAGCCCAACCAGGTAATTTATAAACTGTAAGAAAGCAGTCAGATGGTTTTTCTTTATTTTTACAATTTTCTACATTGTAGAATAATAATGAAGAAATCAAAACTATGAAATAACACATATGGAATCATGTAGTACCCAAATAAGTGTTAAACAAATCAAAATATATTTAATATTTTTGATTCTTCAAAGTAGCCACCCTTTGCCTTGATGACAGCTTTGCACACCCTTTGCATTCTCTCAACCAGCTTCATGAGGAATGCTTTTCCAGCAGTCTTGAAGGAGTTCCCACATATGCTGAACACTTGTTGGCTGCTTTTCCTTCACTCTGCGGTCCGACTCATCCCAAGCCATCTCAATTGGGTTGAGGTCGGATGATTGTGGAGGCCAGGTTATCTGATGCAGCACTCCATCACTCTCCTTCTTGGTCAAATAGCCCTTACACAGCCTGGAGGTGTGTTGGGTCATTGTCCTGTTGAAAAACAAATGATAGTCCCACTAAGCGCAAACCAGATGGGATGGCGTATCGCTGCAGAATGCTGTGGTAGCCATGCTGGTTAAGTGTGCCTTGAATTCTAAATAAATCACAGACAGTGTCACCAGCAAAGCACCCCCACACCATCACATCTCCTCCTCCATGCTTCACGGTGGGAACCACACATGCGGGGATCATCCGTTCACCCACAACGCGTCTCACAAGAACACGGAGGTTGGAACCAAAAATCGCAAATTTGGACTCAACAGACCAAAGGACAGATTTCCACCGGTCCATTGCTCGTGTTTCTTGGCCCAAGCAAGTCTCTTCTTATTATTGGTGTCCTTTAGTAGTGGTTTCTTTGCAGAAATTTGACCATGAAGGCCTGATTCACACAGTCACCTCTGAACAGTTGATGTTGAGATGTGTCTGTTACTTGAACTCTGTGAAGCATTTATTTGGGCTGCGATCTGAGGTGCAGTTAACTCTAATGAACTTATCCTCTGCGGCAGAGGTAACTCTGGGTCTTCCATTCCTGTGGCGGTCCTCATGAGAGCCAGTTTCATCATGTACTCCTGAGTGGCGCAGTGGTCTAAGGCACTGCATCGCAGTGCAAACTGTGCCACTAGAGATCCTGGTTCGAATCCAGGCTCTGTCGCAGCCGGCCGCGACTGGGAGACTCATGGGCGGCGCACAATTGGCCCAGCGTCGTCCAGGGTAGGGGAGGGAATGGCCGGCAGGGATGTAGCTCAGTTGATAGAGCATGGCGTTTGCAACGCCAGGGTTGTGGGTTCGATTCCCACGGGGGGCCAGTATAAAAAATATATGTATTCACTAACTATAAGTCGCTCTGGATAAGAGCGTCTGCTAAATGACTAAAATGTAAAATGTAAATCATAGCGCTTGATGGTTTTTGCGATTGCACTTGAAGAAACGTTCAAAGTTCTTGACATTTTCAGGATTGACTGACCTTCATGTCTTAAAGTAATGATGGACTGTCATTTCTCTTTGCTTATTTGAGCTGTTCTTGCCATAATATGGACTTGGTCTTTTACCAAATAGGGCTATCTTCTGTATACCACCCCTACCTTGTCACAACACAACTGATTGGCCCACAAATTAACTTTTAACAAGGCACACCTGTTAATTGAAATGCATTCCAGGTGACTACCTCATGAAGCTGGTTGAGAGAATGCCAAGAGTGTGCAAAGCTGTCATCAAGGCAAAGGGTGGCTACTTAGAAGAATCTTAAATATAAAATATATTTTGATTTGTTTAACACTTTCTTGGTTACTACATGATTCCATATGTGTTATTTCATAGTTTGGATGTCTTCACTATTATTCTACAATGTAGAATATAGTAAACATCTAGAAAAACCCTTGAATGAAAAGGTGTGTTCAAACTTTTGACTGGTACTGTATATATATACATACATACACATATACATACAGTGGGGAAAAACAGTATTTAGTCAGCCACCAATTGTGCAAGTTCTCCCACTTAAAAAGATGAGAGAGGCCTGTAATTTTCATCATATGTACACGTCAACTATGACAGACAAATTGAGATTTTTTTTTCCAGAAAATCACATTGTAGGATTTTTAATGAATTTATTTGCAAATTATGGTGGAAAATAAGTATTTGGTCACCTACAAACAAGCAAGATTTCTGGCTCTCACAGACCTGTAACTTCTTCTTTAAGAGGCTCCTCTGTCCTCCACTCGTTACCTGTATTAATGGCACCTGTTTGAACTTGTTATCAGTATAAAAGACACCTGTCCACAACCTCAAACAGTCACACTCCAAACTCCACTATGGCCAAGACCAAAGAGCTGTCAAAGGACACCAGAAACAAAATTGTAGACCTGCACCAGGCTGGGAAGACTGAATCTGCAATATGTAAGCAGCTTGGTTTGAAGAAATCAACTGTGGGAGCAATTATTAGGAAATGGAAGACATACAAGACCACTGATAATCTCCCTCGATCTGGGGCTCCACGCAAGATCTCACCCCGTGGGGTCAAAATGATCACAAGAACGGTGAGCAAAAACCTAGTGAATGACCTGCAGAGAGCTGGGACCAAAGTAACAAAGCCTACCATCAGTAACACACTACTCCACCAGGGACTCAAATCCTGCAGTGCCAGACGTGTCCCCCTGCTTAAGCCAGTACATGTCCAGGCCCGTCTGAAGTTTGCTAGAGTGCATTTGGATGATCCAGAAGAGGATTGGGAGAATGTCATATGGTCAGATGAAACCAAAATAGAACTTTCTGGTAAAAACTCAACTCGTCGTGTTTGGAGGACAAAGAATGCTGAGTTGCATCCAAAGAACACCATACCTACTGTGAAGCATGGGGGTGGAAACATCATGCTTTGGGGCTGTTTTTCTGCAAAGGGACCAGGACGACTGATCCGTGTAAAGGAAAGAATGAATGGGGCCATGTATCGTGAGATTTTGAGTAAAAAACCTCCTTCCATCAGCAAGGGCATTGAAGATGAAACGTGGCTGGGTCTTTCAGCATGACAATGATCGCGAACACACCGCCCGGGCAACGAAGGAGTGGCTTCGTAATAAGCATTTCAAGGTCCTGGAGTGGCCTAGCCAGTCTCCAGATCTCAACCCCATAGAAAATCTTTGGAGGGAGTTGAAAGTCTGTGTTGCCCAGCGACAGCCCCAAAACATCACAGCTCTAGAGGAGATCTGCATGGAGGAATGGGCCAAAATACCAGCAACAGTGTGTGAAAACCTTGTGAAGACTTACAGAAAACGTTTGACCTGTGTCATTGCCAACAAAGGGTATATAACAAAGAATTGAGAAACTTTTGTTATTGACCAAATACTTATTTTCCACCATAATTTGCAAATAAATTCATAAAAAATCCTACAATGTGATTTTCTGGATTTTCTTTTCTCAATTTGTCTGTCATAGTTGACGTGTACCTATGATGAAAATTACAGGCCTCTCTCATCTTTTTAAGTGGGAGAACTTGCACAATTGGTGGCTAACTAAATACTTTTTTTCCCCACTGTACTATATACATTTTATGGACACAGTCAATTTTACAATAGTTCTATTTTGTTTGTTTTTACTCCTGAACTTCCTCTACCCTCAACCTCTCCGATCATTTTCATGATGTCCGTCCGGTTTGCTTCTATATTCCATATCTTTCAAACTGAGCTCTTTCACAAAAGTTCTTAACCTATAACCTATATACGTATTACGGACACAGTATGTTTTACATGTATTTTGTAGTTATTATTTGTTATTAGTCCCAACCTTCAGCTCCATTCAACCCTTCCCATCTATCTCTTAACACCATCCATATTGGAGTTCTATTTGCCATATATTTTTCAACTGTACTGTGATGTTTCACAAAAGTTCTGAACCTTTCTATTCTCATTGTTTCTATAGATTGTAAATTGAAAATAAACATTTTTGCTAAAAGTATTATTATACTATTGATCGATTGACTATGACTTTTCAGATCACCCAGTAGTGCTATCTGCAGGGTTAGCTCCAGGTAAACATTGCAATTCTTCAGCCATTCCTGGACCTGTGACCAAAAACAAGCTACAAATGGACAGTACCAAAACAAATGATCTAATGATTATTTCTCTTCGCAGCAAAATCTGCAGAGCTGGGAAGATTGTATCCCCATATAAATAACATTATATTGGTTGCAAGAATTTTGTATAATAATTTAAAATGAAAAATTATAAGTTTTGAATCCCGCGTCGTTTTGCGTATCAGTTCATAAACCATGTGTCATGGAATCAGTACATCAAAAATCTCTTCCCAACTATTTTGCAATCTATATGGGACGGCTGTCAATCCTTTGGTCCTTAAATTAAACTGGTATACTTTTTTATTTATCACAATTTTCTTTAACCAATTATGGTCTTTAATGCAGGGCCGACAGACAAGTTCCTTACTTTTTCCCCCTTCCACTTTCCTCTTCCATTTTTGCGGTAATGCTGCAATTATTTGGTTGTAATTTTGGGTAGAGCAGACATTTCCATATGTTTTTGTTAGCTGCATGTGCGACATAACTCCACCAGTCCTACTTATGATATCATTTAAACACTTGCTTCGAGGGAATTATCACTTAAATAACCATAGTAGGCCTTTAAAATAGTGATGGTAGGTTCGGCTCTTTTTACTCGTTCTGTCAAAAGAACAAATCTTTCGACTAATTTCGTTAATTTGAGACAGTAATGCCCAGAGCACACAGGACCACCTACCGGTGAACGATGAACTGAAAACTCAAAAGAGTCATGATTCCACAAGCCTCTCGTTCACATGTCATTTACCATAAAGTGGTATGTGTGTATGTTTTGGTTCTACAAAGGGGTATGTGTGTATGTTTTGGTTCTACAAAGCTGTGTCCATCATAACATTCAATAATCAATTACTTGTATTAAATAAAATAAAATAAAATAACATTGTATTTGCCACATGCGCCGAATACAACAGGTGTAGACATTACAGTGAAATGCTTACTTACAAGCAATTAACCAACAATGCAAAGTAAAACAAATAAAAAAAGTGTTAAGCAAAAAAAATTTAAGCAAATAACTAAAGAGCAGCAGTAAAATAAAATAACAGTAGGGAGGCTATATACAATGGGGGTACCGGTGCAGAGTCAATGTGCGGGGGCACCATGCGATCAATTATCAGTTCTAAACATGTATTTCTCTTCTCTATGCTGCCTGCAGAATGCTTTATGTTCCTGCTCACATATATACTCACCAGCCAGTTTATTAGGTACACCACCCCATTCACGAAAATGGTTATCTCCTACAGACAGTGAGTCACGTGGCCGTGGCTTGCAATATAAAGCAGGCAGACAGGCATCGAGGCATTCAGTTACCGTTCGATTGAACGTTAGAATGGGCAAAATGAGTGACCTAAGCGACTTTGAGCGTGGCATGATCGTCGGTGCCAGGCGCGCTGGATCCAGTATCTCATAAACGGCCGCCCTCCTGGGCTTTTCATACACAAAGGTGTCTAGGGTTTACTGAGAATGGTGCGACAAACAAAAAACATCCAGTTCTGTGAGCGAAAACAGCCCGTTGATCAGAGAGGTCAAAGGAGAATGGCAAGAACCATGCAAGCTAACAGGCAGGCCACAAACAGGCAAATAACGGTGAAGTACAACAGCGGTGTGCAGAACGGCATCTGGGAACGCACAACTCATCGTCCTTGTAACAGATGGGCTACTGAAGCAGACGAACACACCGGGTTCCACTCCTGTCAGCTAAAAACAAGAAGAAGCAGCTCCAGTAGGCACGCGATCACCAACACTGGACAATTGAGGAGTGGAAAAACATTGCCTACAACATTACAGCAAGTTCAGTTTACTTGAGTGGCCTGCGCAGTCCCCAGATCTCAACCCAAAACAGCATCTTTGGGATGAAATGGAACAGGCTGTTCGCAGCATGAATGTACCACCATCCAATCTACAGCAACTGCGTGAAGCCATAGCGTCAGCATGGACCAACATCCCTGTGGAACATTTACGACACCTTGTAGAATGCCCCAAATAATTCAGGCTATTCTGGAGGCAAATGGGGGGTCCGACCCGGTACTAGATGGGTGTACCTAATAAGCTGGCCGGTGAGTGTATGAGACAGCTGTTGGTCGGCGCATGTCTCCGGAGCCGCTGAGCCGGAGGATTCCGTATTAATCCTGCAGTAGAATTCATTGTGGCCAGCCAGAAGTTAAAACAAACGACTAAAATGAACAAGTCACTCAGAAAAATTAATCATGACTCTCGAGTCAGTAAAAAGTAATTCAAAAAAAGAACGAATAATTCGCGTACTGCACATAACTACTTTAAAATGTGGTTGTGTCAGTGTGACCACACAGGCTAAAACTTCAGTGGAGTTATGGCACTTCTCTAAGAAGGAATGCTCTTGAGAAGGGTAATTTATCTATTCCAAGAATTGGGGAAAACATATGAAAGTTCACTAATTGATTGAAGGTGTCAAAATGCTTAAACAATATCAATTGTCCCTCCTGGTATGTCTGTCTGGTAGCTAATACCATCTATACTATAAATCCATTATGTGTCTACAAGGACAAGCGTCTGGACCTCATCAATTTCAGTTTTAGAACACAGCATACACAAAACAAGTAGAGAAATACACACCACAGTGAGATAATACTGTGACACTGTGTGCTTTAGCGCCTCCCGTTCATCATGTGCTATCGATCCCATCTGAGTTAGCATTCATCACTGCTGCTGTGGAGCAGACCTGGCTGCCACTTTATGTCCTGGTAGCTCCCTCCCCTGGGAAAGACACTGTTGTCCTACACACGGCTCACTAAGCCCCCCTACACAGTACAGCAGCTTTACCCTCTACTTCTCTCATCTAGTGTATAATTCACCCTCAGTGTATTGAATCAAAGCATACCAGGTCAAATGACAACATTAGACAGTTGGTTGAACAGCCAGTGAAGCTTAGTCAAACCTGAGAGACAAACGTATAAATAGATCAAAAGCTAGGTCTGAGTATCATATGTTCAACCTGTTATTGGGAAAGTCCTGGAGAAGAACACTCAGAAGCAGAACTTCACTTCCCATTTGGGGACAGGGTCTGGAAATGTGTTATTTTTTGTTATTCCTTATCAAACAATGAAACAATAGCTAGTGTGTTTTCTCCCAACTCTCACTGACGGTGGTCTTTTCCCCCAGCTGTGTGTGTGTGTGAGAGAGGGAGGAGTGTCAGTCTAGAATTGTCTGGTCTGTTCCAATCATGGATTGCTGAATTAGGTCTGTTGGAGAGGGAACCCACTTTGGAACATCCCACACCAATCTAAAGATGACTCTCTACTGCTGTTATAGCTTTAAGAATTATAAGAAACCAGTGTTGCATTTATGCATTATGCAACAAAATAATGAAATATTGTTAAATGTCATGCCTGAAAGGTAGGTATGAGGGACAAGTAGCTGATATAATAACCTTATTCAGAAGGAAAAAACCCAAGGTTAAACAACCTGCGTTCAGTATTCAAAAACATGGCAAACGTGCAGGATTGAGAAAATTCATAAAACATTCATAAAAGAACACACTGTACAAAGGTAATGAATAAGAATGTTCATAAGCTTTACATGAAAGACTCAGTAACAAAGCAACAAAAAGAAGGCCATATCTATCGATAAGTCTACAGATTCTAAATAAGAAACCTAGTATAATGATGATATATAGTACGATCATTAGAGTGGACTATAATATTTGCATTACTCAGCTTGTTTAATGGGATCAAAGTGCATAGACTACAGCTTTTATATTCAAATGAACCAATCATAAATCATGGGTGTACACTACCTAATTCAGGTTGTGCCCTTGCTCAATGGTATCCTGTATGAATGATGAGGTTCCCTTGATTCAAGCTGTCAGGTTCCAACTATCCAAGCAACCACACACACCAGCTCTATGACAAAATATAAACAGTTTACAGATTCAGCAAAAAAATTTTTTATTTTAGCTTTATTTAACCAAGCAGGTCAATTAAGAACACATTCTTATTTGCAATGACGGCCTCAAGGCTAGACTCTCATTCAGCTTTTGTTCCATCCACAACATTCTGGGTCAGGGGTTTCCCTACTTCAAGTGCATGGGCTCTACATACAACATTCTTCTGAGATCAAAATGGGATCAAATGAATTACTCAGGGTACCGCATTCAATCTATCCTATATGGGAAGGTCGAGCTCCGGTGCCTAACTGGTAAATGTCAATTTTTCAGTCAAACCTGCTGGGATCTGGACTGTACACTTACTCTGACAGGCAGTAAATGAGAAATAATGGAGAGGAATGACAACAGCTGGATTTGATGCATCACTGACCTCTGGGAATCAACAGTTGGTTCTCCTCACTGCCCTCATTCAGAATGTCCACTTCTGCTTTACTGTATTTCCTGCCTAAGGTAACTTGTACAAAAAACCAATCCCATTGCTATCTTATACTCTATCTATTTTTGAAGAGGTGAAGTTACAGTGGACATAACTGAATAAAGCTAAGTAAGTAGCCTTGCACGAGCCAAAACAGCTCCTATGGCAGGAGCCGATCTCCTGTAGCAACTTGATGTACAAGTACTCCCCCTGGACAGGATGCTAGTCTATCACAGGGGCTTACCCCCAATCTATCTCCTTAATGCTGAGATGCATCAGGTCCCATTTTTACAGTCTTTGGTTTGACTCGGCCGGAGATCAAACTCACAACCTTCCAATCTCAGGGTGGACACTAACCACAAGGCCACCGAGTTGGTAATGTTGAATGAAGGTAACACTGACCTATTCTTGACCTTTCTCTGTGTCAGGTACCATGGTGTGAACGAGCACCAATGTGCCCCAGCGCTTGTGTAAATTCACCTCAAACAAAGCCTGGTGCGTACGTTTCTGCATATCCTCTGACTGACTACCCCTGGGCTGACGAGCCCACGTTGTCAATGCGAGGAAGTCAACCTAGCTGGAACAACACTGATAAACCTGAGCACAGGGCTGGCTGACGACCGGAGAGAACCACCACAAACCAAGGAGCTGACACACAGGAAGTGATGTCATCAATGGCTTCTGGAACATATTCACTTTATGACGCCTGACAACAAGAGCACATCCAATTTGTTGTGATTGTTTTTGTCCTTCTGGCCCATTCACAAACAAGCAAAACATTGCTAAATATGAATTAAATTTGTCAAAACTATTAAATAACGTGCACAGGATTTGAAAGATATGTTCATTCTATGTTGAGGAAAATATTTTAAAAAATGAAAACATTAGTTTTCATGTAGTATGGAGGAAGACAGGTTTGTGTCATCGATGATGTGAGGCTATTGTTTAACTTAGCAACGACCACAAAGGGTAAAGAAAGCTTCAGAATGTTGGAAAACCAATTCACTTACATGTGTTTTGCTTGAAATTAACATGCTTTATTTTTGGGGTTTAAATCGTATGCATGCCATCTTAACTGGCTGTATAATATATCCTTTACTAGCTACAGCGCTACTAATATCCAACTTCGACTTGATGAATGTCTCTTCTGTACTATAAATATTTAACTAGCTAGCTGCCCATTGCTAGCTGATTGGATAGGCAGCTAGCTAGGCAGGTTGGAACTGCATAGCTAGCTAGCAGTACAGATCGACAAACAAGGTGAAAAGTATTATGCAGGCTAGAAAGCTACTTGCAACCTTAGCTAGATGGGTTATGAAACTAATGCCTTATTGGAAAATAGTTCGCTAACTAGCTTGCTTGCTGTCTTTGGTTTGCTTTAAAGCTTTAAATGCTCAACAGCTAGCTCAGTAGCTTGATCACTCACATTCGGGCTTGCAGTCTGTCCCAACCGCAAAACACATTTTAGGTTATTCAAACCTGATTTGTCATCCACGACAACTAGCTGGCTTGGATCTTTTAATTGCACAATGTGGTGATGTCATTTTCTCATCAATATTTTGGATTTATGCTGATGAAGAGTGACTGCTTCTGATTTGACATTACATGCAAGTTCCTCTTTTTAGTTTAGCTATCTCAAATAAATTACAGAGATGCAAATTATTGGGGCATAGAGAAAATGTTGCCGTTCTAAAGCAAGTTTGCTGCAATTCTACACAATTTGCCATGGGGCGGAGAGAAGATCTTGCAATTTTATAACTAATTTTATGCAATTCTACCTGTTTTGCCATAGGGTTGAGGCAAATGTTTGCAGTTTTTAATATGATGACTAATGATCAATGGGCCCCACCCCGGTCGGTAATTTGACCATGCTTACTACAAGTTTAGATAGCTGACCCGTGAAACTAACTTACCAATCTATTTTTTTTGGCTGACACTGGCTAATTGAGTGACTGCTGATGCACAATCAAATTTCGAAATTGCACCTAGTGTATTCTATTATTAACAGTAAGTTGAGACCCCGACGGAGTTCCCCAAAAAATTTAATTTTTTTATTGGTCCACAGGCCTACAAAAAGGGGGAGGGACGCCAGTTGCCCATCCCTGTTGTAGCCTATTGAATTAGCGTTTCACCACCATGGCTTCATAGCTTGAAATATGTGGTACAAGTTTTTTATCTTCTTTTATTTCTCGACTTGATGGCTTGCACATCACAAGTCTGACATCAACTCAGTTAAAGATAGAATACATGATTATATGAAAATATAATATTTTAAGCCATTTAATGCAGCACTTAAATGAATGAATGCATTTCAATGAGAGATTCACTTTTCTTTACCCCTTGTGGGCAGCATCGAAGCTGTTGGCAGGGACACAACCAAATGTTTAAACCTGTCTTCCTCCATAAGCACTCGGAAGCCAACGTTCATTAGCATTAATCAATTAATCAATCAAATGTATTTTATAAAGCCCTTTTTACATCAGCAGTTGTCACAAAGTGCTGCACAGATACAGTTGAAGTCGGAAGTATACATACCACTCCACACATTTCTTGTTAACAAACTATCGTTTTGGCAAGTCGGTTAGGACATCTACTTTGTGCATGACACAAGTAATTTTTCCAACAATTGTTTACAGACAGATTATTTCACTTATAATTCACTGTATCGCAATTCCAGTGGGTCAGAAGTTTACATACACTAAGATGACTGTGCCTTTAAACAGCTTGGAAAATTCCAGAAAATGATGTCATGGCTTTTGAAGCTTCTGATAGGCTAATTGACATAATTTGAGTGAATTGGAGATGTACCTGTGGATGTATTTCAAGGCCTACCTTCAAACTCAGTGACTCTTTGCTTGACATCATGGGAAAATAAAAAGAAATCAGCCAAGAAATTGTAGACATTTACATCATTTAGCAGACGCTCTTATCCAGACCTCCACAAGTCTGGTTCATCCTTGGGAGCAATTTCCAAACACCTGAAGGTACCACGTTCATCTGTACAAACAATAGTATTCAAGTATAAACACCATGGGACCACACAGCCGTCTTACCGCTCAGGAAGGAGACGCGTTCTTTCTCCTAGAGATGAACGTACTTTGGTGCGAAAAGTGCAAATCAATCCCAGAACAACAGCAAAGGACCTTGTGAAGATGCTGGAGGAAACAGGTACAAAAGTATCTATATCCACAGTAAAACGAGTCCTATATCGACATAACCTGAAAGGCCGCTCAGCAAGGAAGAAGCCACTGCTCCAAAACCGCCATAAAAAAGCCAGACTACGGTTTGCAACTGCACATGGGGACAAAGATCGTACGTTTTGGGGAAATGTCCTCTGGTCTGATGAAACAAAAATAGAACTGTTCGGCCATAATGACCATTGTTATGTTTGGAGGAAAAAGGGTGTTCTTGCAAGCCGAAGAACACCATCCCAACCGTGAAGCACGGCGGTGGCAGCATCATGCTGTGGGGGTGCTTTGCTGCAGGAGGGACTGGTGCACTTCACAAAATAGATGGCATCATGAGGAAGGAAAATTATGTGGATATATTGAAGCAACATCTCAAGACATCAGTCAGGAAGTTAAAGCTTGGTCGCAAATTGGTCTTCCAAATGGACAATGACCCCAAGCATACTTCCAAAGTTGTGGCAAAATGGCTTAAGGACAACAAAGTCAAGGTATTGGAGTGGCCATCACAAAGCCCTGACCTCAATCCTATAGAAAATGTGTAGGCAGATCTGAAAAAGCGTGTGCGAGCAAGGAGGCCTACAATCCTGACTCAGTTACACCAGCTCTGTCAGGAGGAATGGGCCAAAATTCACCCAACTTATTGTGGGAAGCTTGTGGAAGGCTACCCAAAACGTTTGACCCAAGTTAAACAATTTAAAGGCAATGCTACCAAATACTAATTGAGTGTATGTAAACTTCTGACCCACTGGGGATGTGATGAAAGAAATAAAAGCTGAAATAAATCATTCTCTCTACTATTATTCTGACATTTCACATTCTTAAAATAAAGTGGTGATCCTAACTGACCTAAGACAGGGCATTTAAATGTTAGGAATTGTGAAAAACTGAGTTTAAATGTATTTGGCTAAGGTGTATGTAAACTCCCGACTTCAACTGTACCCAGCCTAAAACCCCAAAGGAAAGCAATGCAGATGAAGAAGCACTCCCTAGAAAGGCAGGAACTTAGGAAGAAACCTAGGAACCAGGCTTTGAGGGGTGGCCAGTCTCATATAGAATGACGTGTGGTGTTAGCTAGTTAGCTTTGTGGCACAACAGATTGCAAATATCCCAGTGTAATCTACATCACAGGAGGTTGGTGACACCTTAACTGGGGAGGATGGGCTCCTGGTAATGGCTGGAGAGGAATAGGTGGAATGGTATCAAACTCATGGTTTCTATGTGTTTTATGCTATTCCATTTGCTCCGTTCCAGTCATTATTATGAGCCTTCTTCCCCTCAGCAGCTTCCACTGATCTACATAAAATATTTTGGTACGGTTCCTGTCTTTTGTCATTGATATTCAGTGTATTTTTTTTTTGCCATTTCAAGTATTGTTCTTTGATTGAAAAGGGATACAACCGGTATGGATCATGACCATCAGATAGTCTGAAATGCTAACTAGCTAACACCACCAGTCATTCTCTTTGGGAATGCTAATGCTAACGAACGTCAGCTTCCAAGTGCTTATACAGTATTTACACCCCTTGACTTTTTCCACATTTTGTTGTGTTACAGCCTGAATGTATAATGGATTAAATAGAGATATTTTGTCACTGGCGTAAACATAATTCCCCATAATGTAAAAGTGGAATTATGTTTTTCGAAATTTTTACAAAATATTTATTAATGAAAAGCTGAAATGTCTTGAGTCAATAAGTATTCAACCCCTTTGTTATGGCAAGCCTAAATAAGTTCAAGAGTAAAAATGTGTTTAACAAGTCACATAATAAATTGCATGGACTCACTCTGTGTGCATTAATAGTGTTTAACATGATTTTTGAATGACTTCCTCATCTCTGTACCCCACACATACAATTATCTGTAGGGTCCTTCAGTCGAGCAGTGAACACATATTCAACCACAAAGTCCAGGGAGGTTTCCATTGCCTCACAAAGAATGGCACCTATTGGTAGATGGGTAAAAATTAAAAAAGCGGACATTGAATATACCCTTTGAGCATGGTGAAGTTATTAATTACACTTTGGATGGTGTATCAATACACCCAGTCCCTACAAAGATAGAGGCGTCCTTCCTAACTCAGTTGCCGGAGAGGAAGGAAATCACTCAGGGATTTCACCATGAGGCCAATGGTGACTTTAAAACAGTAACAGAGTTTAATGGCTGTGATAGGAGAACACTGAGGATTGAGCAACATCATTGTAGTTACTCCACAATACTAACCTAATTGACATAGTGAAAAGAAGGAAGCCTGTAGGGAATAAAAAATATTCCAAAACATGCATCCTGTTGGCAACAACTAAAGTAATACTACAAAAAATGTGGCAAAGCAATTCACTTTTTGTCCTGAATACAAAGTGTGTTGTTTGGGGCAAATCCAATTCAACCCATTACTGAGCACCACTCTCCATATTTTCAAGCATAGTGGTGGCTGCATCATGTTATGGGTATGCTTGTAATCATTAAGGACTGGGGAGTTTTTCAGGATAAAAAAGAAACGGAATGGAGCTGTACTACGTGAAAAATAATTTTCATCAACATAGAATGAACATATCTTTCAAATTCTGTGAACGTTATGTAGACACATTTTATTCATATTTAACAAACAAAGTTTTGCTTGTTTGTGAATGGAGGAAAATGGTCACGTTCCATCAGGAACTGGATCAAGTGGGCAGGGTGTCACACCCTGGCTCTGGGACTATATATGTTGAGCCAGGGTGTGTTCATTCTATGTGTTATATTTCTATGTTGGGAGTTCTAGTTTGTTTATTTCGAGGTTGGCCTGAGTGACTCCCAATCAGAGGCAACGAGCCATATTTAAACTGTCTGTTTTCCCTTTGTGTTTGTGGGTTCTTGTTCCGTGTTGGTCTATGTTACCTAGGACGTTACGAGTCGTTTGTTGTTTTGTTCATTGTCAGTATTTATCACTATAGATAAATAAACATGTTCGTTCATCACGCTGCGCCTTGGTCCTCCTCTCTTAACGACGATCGTGACACAGGGCATTATGAGGTGAATAATTTGAGTATTCAGAGGGCTTTTACCAGAATATATTCTACTCTGTTCAATGAGAGTGATGTTGCTCTGTTTGTTTATCTTACCTCTTGAAGGAGCTTAAGGGCCTTTACATGTCTAAAAAACAACGAGAGAGTGATAGGTTAGTGATATTGTCAGCTTTAACGGGAATCCATTCACAAATCCATTCAGACAGGTAAATACTTTAGCAGATTATTACAAGATATAAAATAACAAGATGCAAAACGTGTCTCACATGATTTACATAGAAAAACATTCTCCAACAAGTCATATTTACTCTCCGAAGTATATCAGAAGAACAGTTCATAGTCTGGTGAGGCTGTGCTGATATTCAATAACTTACACTAGACACTCATTTAATTGGCTGTCAGTTTGGGTTGCTGTGGATGCTACTCAATGAATTAGTGAAGGCAGTGATGAAGAGGACAGAGAGAGAGAGAGAGAGAGAGAGAGAGAGAGAGAAGGAGAAAGAGAGACAGAGGGAGAGAGAGCGAGATAGCGAGAACAAGAGAGGGAGGGAGGGAGAATGGCCTGACTAAAGCAGGGAGGCTACTGAATAAATTAAAAGAGATACTCACAGTCTCTCAGAATCCACCAGCTCTTTGGCGACGTAGAAGGCTCTGGATCGTCCATCAATCTGGGTGACAGAAGCGAAAGCAGCAAGAGATGAATGAACAGAGCTAATGTTAAAATGCTCTGTTTAGGTACTTATTCCTGTGAAACATTGATAGCAACAGCTACACAGGAAGAGGAGATTGAGGAAAAGCAAATTCTGATGTTCTTGATTCTCCACTGTCAAAATAAGACTGATTATTTCATTAGAGTGGAGCATAGACCTGAAAGCTTTTTCAAATACACAGGTTTAAATTCAAATGCATTATGTATGAGAGGCTGACTGGCTGTTTCTGGGAATGGCTCAACTATTTTTCTCCTTATTGTGTTTTTCTTTTGAAGAAGAAGAAAGCAAGGAAGTGTGAGTCACGTGGCCGGAGCCCAGCTGATATTATTGTGGCAGTGGGATTGGGTGGGGTCCATCTCTAGGCTACTGTAAAATGGCTGCTTGAATAGAAAGAAGGATGAACCAAGAGTTTGAACAGCAAGTGATACCCACCATTGAATGTGTTAGCCAAGTGAAATATTATGTTGTGAATATTACAAGTAAAGGTCATCCATCTTAGAAATACTTAATCACAAGCATTTCATTCCAAAATCTTTGAAGATCTGTAAAAACTGTGACTTAATACATGCTCATAGAGTTACATAGTCTAATGTGTTTCCTGCTGGCTGTGTGTATCACCTGTTTGTCAAAGCCATGCTCCACTCCTCCCTCCTCCTCCTCCTCCTCTGAGGTGCGTCCATGGTCCTCTTCAGCTGAAAGCCCTGCTGGAGTATCATTCAATGGGAAAGGCTCAGTGTAGGCACTGCAACATCAGGGAGAGAAGAGGGACATTACATTCACTGGCAAAGGTTTTACTATAGATGCTGCAGTGCAAAAAATACACTTACAAGCCTGCTGCTCATTTTTCGATTCACCTATCCCCCTGCCCTTGCATGTATTATCCACTCCGCTGTGTGTGTGTCCTACAGTAGTAACATGGATGACTGGAGCCAGATTGCAGGGACATTAACAGCATGAGTAGAAGCGTTTGTTTGGGGTCTTGCTGTGAACAAGTTCATCACAGCAAGACAGACCAAAGGGACACACACACATACTGTTTGAAGTACTGTGCTGTACCAATATACACACATATACAGTGTGATGGAAACACACACACACACACACATTGCGGTAGAGGATATAATGAGTATGTTATATTTAAGAAATAAGGCCCGAGGGGGTGTGGTATATGGCCAATATACCACGGCTAAGGGCTGTTCTTAAGCACGACGCAATGCGGAGTGCCTGAATACAGCCCTTAGCAGTGGTATATTTACAATATACCACAACCCCCTGAGGTACCTTATTGCTATTATAAACTGGTTACCAAGTAATTAGAGCAGTAAAAATAAACGTTTTGTCATCCCCTGATATACTGTCTGATATACCATGGCTGTCAGCCAATCAGCATTCAGGGCTCGAACCACCCAGTTTGTAATGACGACTATAACAGATCACTCTGTAGAGACTGAGGTTATTACAGGCCTGTACTGCATCTCTACCCTCTCAGCTCCTGAGTACCAAAGGTTAAAGGAGTTCCCAGCTGGACTTCATATTCACAGAGACACAGTCATCCTTCATCTTGCCCTTACCACACTGTAGGCTCTCACACAGGCCCTGGTGCTATTGGCTGGGCTGGAGGAGCATTACTCATCTGTGACCTCCCTTTATCCTCTTGAGGGGCCAGGTCACACTGGGGGTCCCAGGTGATGGTGAGAGGGCCATAGAGGGGAGGGTCTATGAACCTTTGAATCCTATGAGCTCATAGTTAATGTATAGCTAGGCTATCTAAAATAGAGGGAGTTATACATTTTCTTGCGATCAAAACTGCTTCAGCTTTTCATTGCGCCATAGTTCATCACCATTCTCAGCTTCTCCAATAATATTGTGCTCTTTAAATAGTAGGCCTAGGCTACTAAAGGCATACTCTCTATCCCCCAGTGTCTGGGCACAGGAGTCATCTATTGCTCAACCTCTGTTATAATGGGAAACCCAAAGGGTTTCCTTTCATAATCTAATTCCACATTTAAAGTGTAAATATGTTTTGTTGGTTCCATACAGTATGTGCTAGGCATATACATTGAGTGTACAAAACATTAGGAACTCTTTCCATGACATAGACTGACCAGGTGAATCCAGGTGAAAGCTATGATCCCTTATTGATGTCACTTATTAAATCCACTTCAATCAGTGTAGATGAAGGGGAGGAGACAGGTTAAAGAAGTCTTGAAACAATTGAGACATGGATTGTGTACACTACCAGTCAAAAGTTTTAGAACACCTACTCATTCAAGGGTTTATCTTTATTTGTACTATTTTCTACACTGCAGAATAATAGTGAAGACATCAAAACTATGAAATAACACATATGGAATCATGTAGTAACCAAAAAAGTGTTAAACAAATCAAAATATATTTTATATTTGAGATTCTTCAAATAGCCACCATTTGCCTTGATGACAGCTTTGCACACTCTTGGCATTCTCTCAACCAGCTTGATGAGGTAGTCACCTGGAATTCATTTCAATTAACAGGTGTGAATTCTTAAAAGTCAATTTGTGGAATTTCTTTCCTTCTTAATGTGTTTGAGCCAATCAGTTGTGTTGTGACAAGGTAGGGGGGGTATACTGAAGATAGCCCTATTTGGTAAAAGACCAAGTCCATATTAAGCAAAGCGAAACGACAGTCCATCATTACTTTAAGACATGAAGGTCAGTCAGTACGGAACATTTCAAGAAATTCGAACGTTTCTTCAAGTGCAGTCGCAAAAAACATAAAGCGCTATGATGAAACTGGCTCTCATGAGGACCGCCACAGGAATGGAAGACCCTGAGTTACCTCTGCTGCAGAGGTGGTCCTCTGTAGCTCAATTGGTAGAGCATGGCACTTGTAACGCCAGGGTAGTGGGTTTGATCCCCAGGACCACCCATACGTAAAAATGTATGCACACATGACTGTAAGTCGCTTTGGATAAAAGCGTCTGCTAAATGGCATAATATATTATATTATATTATAAGCTCATTAGAGTTACCAGCCTCAGAAATTGCAGCCCAAATAAATGCTTCACAGAGTTCAAGTAACAGACACATCTCAACATCAACTGTTCAGATGAGACTGTGTGAATCAGGCCTTCATGGTCGAATTGCTGCAAAGATACCACTACTAAAGTACACCAATAAGAAGAAGAGACTTGCTTGGGCCAAGAAACACGAGCAATGGACATTAGACCGGTGGAAATCTGTCCTTTGGTCTGGAGTCCAAATTTGAGATTTTTGGTTCCAACCGCGGTGTCTTTATGAGACGCGGTGTTGGTGAACGGATGATCTCCGCATGTGTTTTTCCCACCGTAAAGCATTGAGGAGGAGGTGTTATGGTGTGGGGGTGCTTTGCTGGTGACACTGTCTGTGATTTATTTAGAATTCAAGGCACGCTTAACCAGCATGGCTACCACAGCATTCTGCAGCGATACGCCATCCCATCTGGTTTGGGCTTAGTGGGACTATCATTTGTTTTTCAACAGGACAATGACCCAACACACCTCCAGGCTGTGTAAGGGCTATTTTACCAAGAAGGAGAGTGATGGAGTGCTGCATCAGATGACCTGGCCTCCACATTCCTCCGACCTCAACCAAATTGAGATGGCTTGGGATGAGTCAGACCGCAGAGTGAAGGAAAAGCAGCCAACAAGTGCTCAGCATATGTGGGAACTCCTTTAAGACTGTTGGAGAAGCATTCCAGGGGAAGCTGGTTGAGAGAATGCCAAGAGTGTGCAAAGCTGTCATCAAGGCAAAGGGTGGCTATTTGAAGAATCTATAATTTGATTTGTTTAACCCTTTTTTGGGTACTACATGATTCCATATGTGTTATTTCATAGTTTTGATGTCTTCACTATTATTCTACAATGTAGAAAATAGTAAAAATGAAGAAAATACCTTGAATGAGTAGGTGTTCTAAAACTTTTGACCGATAGTGTATGTGTGCCATTCAGAGGGTGAATGGGTAAGACAAAGTATTTAAGTGCCTTTGAACAGGTATGGTAGTAGGTGCACCGGTTTGTGTTATTTTCATGCTCAATAGTTTCCCATGTGTAGGAAACTTGTTTGGTGTTTAGTCCTTGGAGGAGCTCTTGTCTGTTTCAAATGTCCGGTACATGTAAAAAGTTATGGGAGCGAGCGCATTCCTGTAGTCATGTCGCCATCCTGAAAGGGTGCCAATATTATAAAGGAGTCAACTGTGAATAGTGAATTAAATTACATTTATTTTATGAACGGGTTCCGATGAAGATTATGTCTGCTTATTATTATACAATGTAATGAAGGATTTTTTAACATGCCTTTTACATTGATTACCAGTTAATATAAAAATATGCCATTTAGCAGACGCTTTTATCCAAAGCGACTTACAGTCATGCATGCATACATTTTTTTACGTATGGGTGGTCCCGGGGATCGAACCCACTACCCTGGCATTACAAGCGCCATGCTCTACCAATTAAGCTACAGAGGACCACAGTTAAGTGATTCATTGTAATTTTGACAGTGGTATGTCCCAGGCAGGGGCATAAGCGCCTGTTTTGATCTTCGGCAAATTCGGTGTGGTAAATGTGAGGGGAGGCTGACGTGAGCATGGTATACCCCAACCTGAGTCTCAATGGAATAGACAGGTTTGCCTGCTCCAAGTAATTTCCTTTTCATTTAAGTATTATTGAGCAGTTTGAAATATTTGTGATTATTTGTAAATATTGCCAATTGCACATGTGGACCATCATATTCATCTATAAGTAAAAGCTTAACTTCTGCACCTGATCCTGCATCACAATGCTCAGCTTCTCCAATAATATCTCATAGTACTATCCTTTCTCTACCAGTGTCTAGGCACACAGGACATAATTGGTCTCATATACAGTGAGGGAAAAAGTATTTGATCCCCTGCTGATTTTGTACGTTTGCCCACTGACAAAGACATGATCAGTCTATAATTTTAATGATAGGTTTATTTGAACAGTGAGAGACAGAATAACAACCAAAAAATCCAGAAAAACGCATGTCAAAAATGTTATAAATTGATTTGCATTTTAATGAGGGAAATAAGTATTTGACCCCTCTGCAAAACATGACTTAGTACTTGGTGGCAAAACCCTTGTTGGCAATCACAGAGGTCAGATGTTTCTTGTAGTTGGTCACCAGGTTTGCACACATCTCAGGAGGGATTTTGTTCCACTCCTCTTTACAGATCTTCTCCAAGTCATAAAGGTTTCGAGGCTGACGTTTGGCAACTCGAACCTTCAGCTCCCTCCACAGATTTTCTATGTGATTAAGGTCTGGAGACTGGCTAGGCCACTCCAGGACCTTAATGTGCTTCTTCTTGAGCCACTCCTTTGTTGCCTTGGCCGTGTGTTTTGGGACATTGTCATGCTGGAATACCATTCCTCAACCCATTTTCAATGCCCTGGCTGAGGGAAGGAGGTTCTCACCCAAGATTTGACGGTACATGGCCCCGTCCATCGTCCCTTTGATGCGGTGAAGTTGTCCTGTCCCCAAAGCATAATGTTTCCACCTCCATGTTTGACAGTGGGGATGGTGTTCTTGGGGTCATAGGCAGCATTCCTCCTCCTCCAAACACGGCGAGTTGAGTTGATGCCAAAGAGCTCCATTTTGGTCTCATCTGATCTCATCTGATCATACAGCACCCAGTTCTCCTCTGAATCATTCAGATGTTCATTGGCAAACTTCAGACGGCCCTATATATGTGCTTTCTTGAGCAGGAGGACCTTGCGGGCGCTGCAGGATTTCAGTTCTTCACGGCGTAGTGTGTTACCAATTGTTTTCTTGGTGACTATGGTCCCAGCTGCCTTGAGATCATTGACAAGATCCTCCCGTGTAGTTCTGGGCTGATTCCTCACCGTTCTCTTGATCATTGCAACTCCACGAGGTGAGATCTTGCATGGAGCCCCAGGCCGAGGGAGATTGACAATTATTTTGTGTTTCTTCCATTTGCGAATAATCGCACCAACTGTTGTCACCTTCTCACCAAGCTGCTTGCCGATGGTCTTGTAGCCCATTCCAGCCTTGTGTAGGTCTACAATCTTGTCCCTGACATCCTTGGAGAGCTCTTTGGGCTTGGCCATGGTGGAGAGTTTGGAACCTGATTGATTGATTGCTTCTGTGGACAGGTGTCTTTTATACAGGTAACAAACTGAGATTAGGAGCACTCCCTTTAAGAGTGTGCTCCTAATCTCAGCTCGTTACCTGTATAAAAGACACCTGGGAGCCAGAAATCTTTCTGATTGAGAGGGGGTCAAATACTTATTTCCCTCATTAAAATGCAAATCAATTTCTAACATTTTTGACGTGCGTTTTTCTGGATTTTTTTGTTGTTATTCTGTCTCACTGTTCAAATAAACCTACCATTAAAATTATAGACTGATCATTTCTTTGTCAGTGGGCAAACATATAAAATCAGCAAGGGATCAAATATTTTTTTCCCTCACTGTAGGAATACAGTAGTAGAGAGCTACATTAGTGACAATTTGTATAAACCATCACTGAACAAATATTAGCATTTTAGTGCCCACTGAGGGTCATTTCTCACCAGAGTCACCAAGAGTGAGTTCCTGCTCAACCTCTGTTATAATAGGAAGCCGAAATGTAATGGTTTATTATCATGATTTATACCACATTTAAAATTCTAAAATGTTTCCCTGGTTCCATATGTAATATCTGTCCTCAATCACACTATATAATTTAGCCATCAGCAAAACTGCTTCATACGAACAATACTTGAAAGACTTTAAAATGCTCATTACACAGAAATATAATTATGCCAGCAATCTCTTTGCCTTTGCAACCAGTGTCTTTTTTAATACCTGGGAGTTAAATCTACTGTGACAAATTCAAAAGTGATTTTCTATTAAAATACCTACATGTCCCCCTTTTCCAAGGATTAGTTGGGGCATGTAATATGTAAAACATTGAGTATTAAAATATGTATTAGATGCAATCAGAAGGGTATTTTCTGTCTTTGTAATAGTACTATTAAAGAAAATAGGAAAAGCTGAAATACGGTCGTTAGTTGACTCGACATGGGAAATGTAAACGCAGATGGGGATTTAAAAACATAAGAACTGTTTTAAATTGTTTTGAGCTGCTTATGTTGATCATTATGTGTGATCTATGGCTGTTGTGCTGCTAGTTGTCTGACAGTGTTGTATGAGGTAGCATGCTAAGAGCCTGGCCCCTGACTGTGACTGCCATGATAGAGCATCAACACAAACAACAGGAAAGCATCTGACAGGCTATTTCTCTATTGAGTGGGGCCTGGTTTTGTCATACTGTAGGAATCCTGCTGAAATTGTCAAGACTGGGTCCCACTGACTCTTTACAGTAACCACTCCTCTGTTCTACTAGTGAAGACAACAACAGCACATTCTAGTTCTAGGTCGGACCTGACATTCCTGACAACACCACACCTCGTCTTGTTGTTCCAGTCCTGGGGGAGTATGGGAACATCCACCCTGCCTCCCCCTCACACCTCACCCCACCATGGTGACCCCCATCGCCTCCATCTTCCCCCTTCCCCTCAGTCCTGTCTCCCTCGCTCCCTCCGCCCTTGTCCTGCATTTCCTGTAAACAGCAGGGTGGAGTGGAAGCCTATAAGGCAGGACTCTTCCTCCCTGGGGATTACCTGGCAATGACCTCAGAGGGCCTGGCTCCTGCTGTACCCCATGCCCTGCCCTGCCGCCCCACAGCCCTGCCGCCCCAGAGCCCGCCCAGCCACCACGCCACAGTGGACAGCCACCGCCCTCTACAACAATGCACTCAGGACATCTCTGTGCAGAACTAAGACAACACAGCACAGAGGCAGAGAGGAACTACAAACCAGAGGATACACTAGAGGCTGCAGTAGGGAATTACCCATCATACTGCTGTATCCCAAGGTCCAGTTGAAGTCTTTTACCATAAGAAATAAGAATAATTGCCAGGTCTAAGTTAAATGACTACATATATCTATAACAAGAGCAGCAAAATTGTATACAATGGCAGTCTTGACTATTGTGGTTTGGTCTGTTGTGGGGTTATTCCAGTGGGATGACATTGGTTAATTGGTGCTGTTGATCTGACTGGTACTGCATGATACAGAGTCATCACAGAGCACATTGACTGCCCCCTGAAACGAACACAAGTACCGCCAAGACGCCTTCCTTGCCAGCTAGGTTAGCAAGACAGTCTCAGTCAGACTCAATGAGTTCCAGCTCTGAACCAGCAGAACCCTAGTTTAAACAGGCAGGCACGCACATTAATTAATAGCTGCATATATTCTTACTTTGCATTTCTTTACCCTGCCTATGTTTACACTTACAAATAAAATGTGATTTTCTTTGCCTTTCTCTGCTAAACAGTGTTTGAACTGTACATTAATCAAACCTGGTGTAAAATATTGTATGCTGTAGAAACATTCTAACTTTGTGGTAACTATTTTCCTTCTTTTGTGGGTATTATCCCCTTGTCTCACGTCAGCCCACTGTCCCTTGGTCCCTCTTTCCTCAACAGTCCCGATCCTCTCTGTTGGGTGGTGAGAGAAGAGTGTTAACTTCTGAATACATGCTCAATAAATCACCCTGCCATCATCGGTCTGCCGGGCTAGGACAGTGGCAATGTCAACCCTTCAGCAAGAGCTTAGCAGGAAAACACACACACATACACACGAATGCACAGCACAGACACAAAACAGACACAGCATCCCCGGCAACAGAAGTCTCTCCAGGGAGAATGCAGCCGAGGCGAGGCGACAGGACATATAGGGCTCTATAGATCAGTTAGATTTCAGACCTCCACCAAACAATGAGCCCAATAGATAACGTCAGCAGCAGAAAAAGATCCTGCTCTGGGGGACTATTGTCTGAGAAATGGAGGAGATTCAAACGTGTGGCACATTGGTTTCCAACAAACTCCAAAATAAACAGTGAGGTCATTGATCATGATAGGGAATGGAATTCATCCACAGAGACTCGCAGTGCCTCTGAAGTCGACAATAAGCCTGGTTTTGTGAGAAAGGCTTCCCTCTGAGAAAACATACTGGCTTACTGTAGCCTCTTCTAAAAGAGCACTTACACGGGACTATGGGTCAAATATGCATGGGAAATAAGCAACTTTGCATGAAGCAACCATAAATGGCAGCTGTGGCAATTTCCCAGGAACTGGTGTGAAAATTCTTTAAAAAGCTGTTAAGAGGCCTGTAGTAATGGCCTGTCCCTATGAACACACACCAGCCATCAAACAGGTGTCTAACTGTGACTGCGGGTGGCCTGGGCTGGCTGTAGAGAGTGGTGGCAGAGACCAGAGAGAGGGTCATTTGGTCCTAGCAGGTCCCAGTGATTGCTCCTCCTATCTCTATCTCTCTCTGCTGTAAATCTTTCCATCCCTCCAGGGCTCAATGAAAGAGAGGCACTAATAAAAGCGATCCTAAACTTAACCACAAATGTCAGGAACAGGAGAGCAATTAAACCAACCCACTCTTACTCTTCCCCCTTCTTTCTCGTTTTCTGCCATCTCTGTCTCATTTCCATGGCTCTCCCTCTCTTTCTTCATCCACTTTCTGTTGCTCATCACACCTTTCCCTCCTTCTCTCTCATCTTTCGTAATCTCAGTCTCCTTGTCCTGCTTTCTACAGTACCTCTCCCTCTCTCACCCTCTCTCTCTCTTTCTCCCTCTCTCTCTCTCCCACCCACCCACACACTCTCTTTCACTTTTAATTGTAACCCATAATTACTTCTATTGTGAATAAACCTGAGCTCTGTCTACAGTGTTCAGTGTCTGTGAGCTATTCCATCCCCTCAGGCACACTATGAAGCTAACACCAGATGCGACCTTGAAATCCAGAAAATTTGAAAGTGGGATAAGCTCTTCCACAAGCATTGTCCATCTTCCCAAACCGAACGAGCCTCATCAAATCAGGCTGCTCATCTCTCACAGAACACAACAATCTCCAAGAAAGAGAAGTCTGGACAGCCAGGAGCCGCTGTTCATTTGAGATACAGTTATCTATTAGCTGGTCTGGAGATTGCAATGTTGAAGTGATGGAGCCTGGCCAAACCAGTCCACTGGAGAACAGTGTGTGGAGAGTGTTTATGGGGAAGAGCCCTCTCTGCAGACTAGGGTTGCAAAACTTATCAAAATTACAAGGTTTTCAGAAATCCCTGTAAGAGTATTTTAGGATTTCATGCTTATTCCCTCTGGATTCTAGGAATTATCCAACTGGGATTTCTGTAAAACGAGGGAATTTTGGGAAAGTTACCAGAATGTTGCAACCCTACTGCAGACTGTATACTATCTATGGGCTTATTTTTCAGTTCAGACAACCACTGAAGAGGCCCAACATCCATGATCATGAATTTGTTCCACAGTATAATAAATGAATGTACCTTTCAGGCTCCTGCTCAGGTGACTGGGGTTTGCTGTCGATCCCAGGGAAGCTGTTCATATCCACATAGCCATCGGTCTCATTGGAGGGTGCCGCCATGCGTTTGGGGTCCTCAAAGAAATCTGTGACTTTCATGGATCTGGTGGGTCTCCCTCCAGGATGGATCTGGATGTTCTCATAGTCAGAGCTCATAGCTGGGATGTTCTCATAGTCAGAAGTGTCTGCACTGGGGAAGGAGATGGAGCGAGGTTTGGTCAGGGGGAGAGGCATGAGGGGGCGGCGGGAGCGCTCCTCGAAGGACTCCACCCTGGACACGCCCCTGCTACCATAGGCTTTAGGGTCTTCTTTCCTGAGGTCTTTGTAGAGCAGGAAGGTGGAGGGAAGGTCTGGAGGGCGCTGCTGGGGCTTCACCATACGGGACTGGGACTGGGGCTGAGGGGAGCCAGTGCTCCTGCGCTCCAGTTCCAGGATTCTCGTTGGGCCATGGTGGCTGGACTCAGAGGAGGAGCGCGAGGAACGTATGCTCCCGTCACCAAAGCCTTTAGTGTCCGTCTTCCTCTTGAACTTCAGGGCCAGGAAGCGCTTGAATGAGGACTTCTTCTTCTTGTGCTTGTTGTCTGTGGACTCAGGAGAGACGCTGATCAGGAGGGATGGGGAGCTCTTAGTGACCGGTCTCTTGGTGATGTAAGCCAGCTCAAAGGGAGGTGGGATGTCCACCAGAGAGGTTGGCGTGGAAACGTCGCTGGACGACTGGTGGCTCCGCTTAGAGAAGCTTCCGGAAGAAGTGATAACACATGGCAGAGAGAGGGTGTCATCTGTCCTTTTCATCCTACGATCCTCCTTCAGTGATTGGTTGGCCTCTGTGTGAGCTCCCAATGACAGTTCTCGACCCTCTGCGGAGTACGAGTGTGGGTATAGTAGGAAGTGGCGTGGCTTCAGCGAGGGGATGAGTCTGTTGACCTCAGGCTGCTCAGGACGTCGCAGAGGTTCTCCGTTCTGGTCTAAGGCCACAGTACAGTAGTCATAAGTACTCTGGTACTCTGATGTCTCCTCAGGAACCGTCTCAGGGACATAACCCGAAATCTTCCCAGAGTAAGAGCGTGACCGTGTCACAATGCTCTTCCGGTCCAGAGAGATAAAGTTCTCTCCCTCAGAGTCAAAGCCGGCCTCCTCATAGATGTGCTCCTCGCTGTCTGAGTCTGAGTCCTCGTGATAAGGTACGATGTGGCAGTCCATCTCCTCAATGTCCTCCTCGAAGGCCTCTGTGGTGTGGGCGAACACCACCCTGTTGGTGAGCTCTGGGGTCCGTGTCCGGTCCAGGTCTGCTGGCACTGTGATGTTACACAGCCTGAGACGGGGCTGGCAGCTGTTCCGCTGGCTGAAGAAAGCCTGCTCCCGCTTGGCTGTTCTCTTTTTCACACTCCTCCCTCTGATCTGCTTCCTCTCCGTGTCATCCGTCTCATCATCGTCCCCAATCTCCACATAGTCTTCTGATGAGGCACCCTCCAGCTGCTGAAAGTCATGGGCCTCGGGGCAGAGGGAGTCATCGATGTCTGCGTATTCATCCACATCCTCCTTGGCTGTTTCTCTGTATTGGCTGGACTGTTCAGGACTGTCCTGGACCTCACTCTCTCTCCGTTTATCCTCTAGCTCTGCCACATCGTCCGATGACACATAATAAGGCTCTTGGTTAGAGGTGCCTGCTGTGTCCATCTCCTTTGCAGTTTGTGGTTTGTCACCACAGCATGTACCATCGTGATTCACCTCAGGGTCAGCGGTGCTCATCCTATTAGCAGGCACTGCCTCGATGACGGAGTAAGGCCCAAACACATCCTCAGTGCTGCCAGAGAAACGGAAATGGCCAGAGGGGTCCTTGGTGGCACGCTCAGGCTGCCACACACCTGTGTCACCGGCCTCACCAGTGTCACATGTGTAAACAGGCTCATCTGAGGGGCCAATCACATCATAGGGATACTCCTCGCCGACGGGTGGGAGTGTACAGCATCGTGCTCCCAGTAAGAGATCCTCGGCTTCCTCTTCAGCCTCATCAGTGGGTAACTTGCACTGCAAATATTCACCACCAGGGGCGCTGACTTCCTTTTCAAGCCCACTGTCAGTGTCTGCAGCAGGCTGACTAGGGGTGGTACCATGATCTTCTGGTTCTTCAACATCTTCTTCTGGGTACCCTATAGGTTCCTCAGATGTTTCAGTCTCCTCAGTTAAACTCTGATTATCTTCCTCCTCCTCTTTGATTCCCCCTCCTTCCTCATCTCCTCTCTCACACAGAAACACATTGTCACACTCTGGATGATTTTCAGGGTCCACAGATGTGCCATCATTGTCACTCTCAGGTGGGTTCAAGTCATCTATTGCTGTACATTTTTGCTCCTCTACAGCAATGTGAGTGTCAGATGCACTAGTGTTTTCCATTTCGGATGCATTGCTCAACGTCTCTCTCGCTCGCTCTACCTCATCCCCCTTCTCCTCCTGCTCATTCTCCTTCTCACTATAATCTGTGATGTCATTGTCATTAAGGATTTCCTCTGGTGCTGCTTCCTCCTGGCTGTGATCTGTGGAGTGGGGTATGGGGTCCTCTGACCCTTCCTGGTGGTCCTCAGGTTCCCCCTCTGAGGAGGTCAAGTCTCCATTTCTCAGACAGTGAGGGGGGCATTGCTCCTCCTCTGCCTCTGTCTCAGATGAGGAGGGTCTGGGCTTTGGAGCGGTGGGAGGTTTGGGACCCCGGGTAGAGGGACAAGGCTTTGACATCAGTTTGGACTGCACCTTGATCGTTAAGTGACTCCGGATCTTTGGTCGGGGAACTTGGAGTTGCTTCTGTAAATCTGGAAAGAAAATGAGAGAAAGTGTGATTCATTTCAGTTCAAATACAATGTTCAACCTCAAAAGTAGTTGAAGTAGTAGTTGAAGGTGCAATATTCTACCTAGAATAATCTTTCATTAACCTTTTATACATTTGGTTGGCTTTTGGTTGTATGGATATAAAACAAGCAATCCCTTAGCCTTGTTTTTATTTGTAAAGAGGAAGGATGCAGATTTGTCTCAAACTCTGTGACATGCAGATGGCTAGAGGGGACGTATCTACAGGAAAAACAACAAATCTATAGGGAACATACTGTAGGAATAATAACATCTACCTGACTGGAATACAGAGACGGATTGCATGCTCTACACTTTACAGCTTATAGGGCATGATCATAATTAAATGACATGATAATCAATTAATCAACTGATAAAAAAATTACATGCGGAGACAGACACAAACACACTTTTATTGTATTTCACCTATGTCAAGTCCCCTGTTTTGGAAATCAGATACTGTATGCAGGATGTATCTTACAGTCAAGTCCAGTGTTTTCTACCAACTTGCTTTGAATAACTAGTACAATTTAAGGGTGGAAAACCTGTCAAAGATAGCTGACTGGCACAAGTCTTTTGGTGAAACACACCCTTACTTAACAAAACTTATACACCACTGGTCTCTTCCTGTTATTTAGTACCTGCCCTGACGCACATCCTATTAAACTTTGCGTGCACTCTGTACTCTCCCTCCATGTCAATCTGTCTGCCTCTCTCTGTCTCTCTGTGTGTGTCTGGTTGTCTGTCTTAACTGGCTGTCTGTCTGTCTTATCTGTCTGTCTGATCTGTCTGTCTTAGCTGTCTGTCTGTCTTATCTGTCTGTCTCCACCTCTCTGGCTGTCTGTCTTATCTGTCTTTTCTGTACGTCTTATCTGTCTGTCTGATCAGCCTGTCTTATCAGTCTGTCTGTCTTGTCTGTTTGTCTCTGCCTCTCTTTCTGTCTGTCTTATCTGTATGTCAGTGCTGCTGTCTGTCTGTCTTATCTGACTGCCTGTCTGAATGTCTGTCTGTCTCTACCTGACTGTCCATCTGTCTATGTGTCTCACTCTCTCCCTGTTGTTTTCCAACACCACTAATGAACTATTCCAGCAGACTCCCATTGAAGGACTCGACGCAGGAAGTCCACGAGGGAAGGACATTAACAGCGTGCCCTCACTCCTCCATGAACCCTTCTAGGAGTACAAATTCTCACAACACAAATGGACTTCCTTCTTGTCATTCTTCCCCTGACACACACACACACACATACACACACGCACACACACACTTTTGCTGAAAAGGTCCTTTCAGTGTGTCAAATAACAATAAAACAGAGAAAAAACAAACGTCCAGTCCCACAAAGTCCCTCTGCAAACAACAGGATATGAATTATGCAACAAGAATTCAATTAAAACAAAAGTTTGAAAAACAAAGGAAAGGTAGAAAAATAGGACCATGACTGTGCCAAGCTCACAGGATATGATCTCAGACTGTGAGGGAATCACGAAATATCCCCCATCACGTAATAACAACAATTCTATAAAATACTCAGTGAATAGGCCAATCATCACAGTGCAGTAGAAATGCAGTAGAGCTACCTTCACATCATACAGTACAACTAGAGCCCGACCGATATAGGATTTTTCAATCCGATAAGGATTTCGATTTTAGAGTGGAAATATTCACAGATAACCAATATATCGGCCGCTATTTGGATTACTATAGCTGGAATTCAAAATATACCTTTTTCTGTATGGATTGTGCTTAATAACATGCCACATCAATCGCCCCATATAGGCTGCTGCAGGACATCAGTTATGACACTGATGACAGCCTTCACTACCCATCATTAATTTGTTATTTTGTTATTTTATTAGGATCACCATTAGCTGGGGGATCATAAAACTTGACATAATACAGAACAATAATAGACAAGAACAGCTCAAGGACAGAACTGCACAAACTGGTTAACCTATTATGGTTAATTGACTTTCATTCTGCAATAGTTGTTATCTCACTCAAAGTGAGATTTGACCCGCTATTAGTCTATCTATCAAAGAAAAGGAAATGTCCTTTTAAAAAAAGAAAAACGAATCGAAACAAACTAATCGAATAGCCTACACCTGTTTGGTCTCTGATCCTGCAGTGATTTTAGATATTCAATTTGTTCTCCAATGATATTTCAAGTGGTGTAGGAAAAAAGTAAATTTGTTTAACACAAAATTGAGAAATGCTCTCTCTCTCTCTCTCTCTCTCTCTCTCTCTCTCTCTCTCTCTCTCTCTCTCTCTCTCTCTCTCTCTCTCTCTCTCTCTCTCTCTCTCTCACACACACACGCACACACACACACACTTGGAGCATCCTTTATGTAAATACATATATCAGGCTCCCAATTTATTTTCTTGAATATGCATCGCCACTTGAATATTAGTCCACATACCTGTGTTCATTTTGGGACATCATCCGCTATAGCAACCGAGAGTTATCCACATATTTTTTTCACATGCAGGAAACAACCGCTACAATATGTCCACAGGTTCTGGAAACTTATCCCAAATTCATGTTGAAAGTATTCAAGTGGTCTAAATTCAACATTTCACCGTTTGCTCTCGTTGTTTATCCAAGTACTGGCTATTACTCTGTCAAGGTAGTAGCTGTTTGTCCACAGAGCCGGCATCCCTTTTGTTTAGCGGATGTGCGACTGGTGCGCTCGCGAAGTATAAGGGAGGTGCTCTCTCGCGAATCCTGAGAAGGAAGATCTGTCTCGCGGACAAGGAACACTGACCAAACCCACTTCATCCACATTCAGCTCAATAAAAGTGTTACATTTCGAATTACAATAGCTATATATTTACACCATAAATGAATGTATTTCAAATGAGCAAATAGTTTAAGAAAATATACAAATTACTTGTGACCTATTGGCCTACCTGAAATTGATTTATTTGGATTTGATAGAGCTTTGATGTATTTGACACGTCAGTACAGAGTTGGATGCATTGGATGTGTAAGTATCCCAGGCTATAAGCATAATGAGGCATTGTTCACATTATGAGGGTAGTTTTTAAAGCTCTGGTTTCAGTGTCTCTAATTATTCACATATGACTAAAACAAATGTCCATTTAAATAAGAACATTAGCTTTCCTTTTAATTATTGATATATTTATTGATATAGAATGAATACAATTTGAATCTGAGATAGGACTGAGAACTCTGTCAGCTTAATCATTTTCCAATATGTTTGAGTCATGATAAACTTGTGTTGTAATACCTAAATATAATATTCCAGAACATATTTGTCCCTAAAACATTTCCAGAATACTATGAACTCTAAAGTCCCCCAAAACAGTTTCTAAAAACAGTTTCTTTAGGACACCAAAAGCTTTTGCTATTGGCCCGGCTTCCTGGCTCGGCATCGGTTGAATGATTGGAGGAAAGCAACCCTTTAAAAACCTCTCTTCATAACAGGAAACCTCTCTCCCTGTTTCCTGCACTACAGGCAACACTTCCCTAGCAACAGATGGAGAAGGTTGGCAACATTAACCCCTTAGGAAGGCTAATGTTGGATGATTGAGTGGTGCTGTGGCTCAAGGAAAGCCGAACTTTCAGTAATCTCCAACTGAGACTCAAACTGGGGCTGTTCAAGGACACAGCGATGTCCTGAAACACATGGGGAGACTGGGATCGTCAACCACCTGGGGCCCCTGTTTTGGCAGCTCGCATCGCTGGTTAAACGGCCACACGTTGGGAGGGAACAATCTTAACTCTCTATTATTTTCTTCTTCACACTTGAAGGTCAGACACTGCAGCTGATCCTCCCGGGGATAAAACAGAAGTCGATGGAGAAAAGTACAATAGAATAATCACCTTGAATCGCTGGAGGGCACTTGGCCTGTGGACTGCAGACGGTATGCTATGTGTTACACATAGCAAACTCCCCATCCAGATGGCTTGGTGCAGAAAGCACTCTATGTTGCAGATCTATTAGGTCACAGAAGGTGATCCTGAAATATGTTTTGCACCTGCTACTGTATGTGGAGTTTGTATTGTATTACATAGGCTGATTAACTTGTGCAAAGCCTCAAATGATAACATAAATCATTACACACAGTGGAGTTTTGCTTGAGCTTGTTAATGTTTTCATGGAATATTAGCATACTATTCAAGCCAGCCAGGTCAATGTTATATGTCAGTATCACATTCACAGTTGCAGTGCCTGCCCTTTTGTTATCCAAATGGAAAAGTAACTCGAAAGATAGCACTGGCCTGGTCTTTGACACTGCCGGTTGTGTTTCTCTTTGGGGTGTGCTGTATTCAGCCTAGCTAAATCTGACCTTTTTTGGTTTCAGTATTATTTCACAAATATGATTTGCCACTGGAGGACGGGTCTTGTGTAATGTCATGATAGATGTGGACAGAAAAGATAATGGGTTTGGGGGTAAATAGCCCTCCAGATGTAGCACAGACCATAAAAATACATGTTTTGAATTGAGGACACACACTTCCTGGACTATAAGTGTCTGTGTGTGTGCAGTGCTCTGTCCCACCACCTGGAACACAGGCAAAGAGAGAGACAGAGAGAGAGAGAGAGAGAGAGAGAGAGAGAGAGAGAGAGAGAGAGAGAGAGAGAGAGAGAGAGAGAGAGAGAGAGAGAGAGAGAGAGAGAGAGAGAGAGAGAGAGAGAGAGAGAGAGAGAGAGAGAGAGAGAGAGAGAGAGAGAGAGAGAGAGAGAGAGAGAGAGAGAGAGAGAGAGAGAGAGAGAGAGAGAGAGAGAGAGAGAGAGAGAGAGAGAGAGAGAGAGAGAGAGAGAGAGAGAGAGAGAGAGAGAAAGCGAGAGAGAGAGAGAGAGAGAGAGAGAGAGAGAGAGAGAGAGAGAGAGAGAGAGAGAGAGAGAGAGAGAGAGAGAGAGAGAGAGAGAGAGAGAGAGAGAGAGAGAGAGAGAGAGAGAGAGAGAGAGAGAGAGAGCGAGAGAGAGAGAGAGAGAGAGAGAGAGAGAGAGAGAGAGAGAGCGAGAGAGAGAGAGAGAGAGAGAGAGAGAGAGAGAGAGAGAGAGAGAGAGAGAGAGTGGAGACATCAGGAAAAACATGTCAAAGAACGAGAGAGCAAACCGACCCCCCTGCCCCCCTCCTCTCCATTCCTTCTGCTGCCCCAAACAGGAAAGAGATCAGGGAAAGAGGTCAGCAACTTGTTCCTAACCTTCTAGACATATCTAGACGTTTCGTAACACCTGCTCTGCTACACACTGGACCTGGATGTGCTCAATGTTTTTGTCCCCAGTTTAAGTTGTGAGACATTATTTATGTAATGCAGCCAATTACTGGAAACCACTGTTTTGGTAGGTATGAATTCTCATTGGCAAACATTGCACAATGCGTCCTTACTGTGCGTCATTGATGTATTACCTGTAAAGTTCAATAAAATTGAATTATTAGCCTTGATTACGCTTTAGTTGGAAAGGGTTGTAGTGTACTGATGCGTGTGATTTCAGAGAGCAATCAAGGAGAAATCCTTAAGTTTGACACACGTCTGAAACACTGAAAGAGTATTGACACATTTTATTGATCACAAACCTGGATAACCAATAAAGCCTTTAGAGACTTGCTTGTTTGACCTGGCCAAAGAAGCATATGTATTTTTCTCTATAACAAAAGTAAAATAAAAAAACCTTGGTGTCAGCAACATGCATATACTACAGTATGCTCTCCCAACAGCATAAACTAAGGACCACTACTCACACCTCCCCCAGTGACACAGCCTGGAGCACAGTATTGCAGTAAACAGGTAGACATGGGAAGTCAGCACTTTATCAAAAAACAGCAAATAAAGGCTTTATTCCCCACAGGCCCAGGAACCTCCAACCAATCAATACAGCCGGCCTGTATCACCACAGCCACCGAAACCAACCCAGATTCCATAATACATATTGCAACAGCCGTATGTCTGGTTCTTTTATTTACTGCACTGTAATATTTGTGTTAGTACTGTATATAATAATTGTAGAGTTTTTCCTCAGATGTGCCGTGCTTGAGAGGTTTGTACATTACATCTCATTATGTGGCACTTCTTTATAATCTCTGTAATGATCTTTGTGTACAATGAAAAAGGTATAGCCTCCATAAGAATTAAATGCCTCTAGCTGTGTTTCCCGAGTTAATAACAAGGTATTATTCCTGTCTGTCTAAAGAGCAGCGCCACTGTACAATGGCTGTCGAATCCCTGTTAATTAGCCGAAAGCCTGGAGAATAAGATGTCAGCTTCTGATAACAGACCACTTTGTTATTCGACTGTCTCTATTCATAGAGAGACAATCCTCCAAGCTTTACTGTAAAAACAACAATTTATAGGCTCGAAATACAACCCCTCAAGAAGCATAGTAAAAGGAGTTGTGCATGGCCTTTAAAATAAAGTACCATGGCACAGTCAAAACATTAGCTGATGGCCTTTAGCCTTATAGATGTATGAGCACTGTAAAGGTCTATCCTTTTGAGAGTGGTTGTGCACATACTGTATATGGCATTATATTTCCTCATTCTCTGCAACATGTTTCTGTTTATCGTCGTAATAGGACTGAACAGTTACGGTATGTCTCATGGTTCTGCCCATGATATAATGTGAAATCCCTAGTTGTGTTATCAGGCTCAGTATAGCCTGTGGTACTAAGGGGCAGGTCTTTGTCTGAAGGAAATAATAGGATAATGAAAAAAATGTACTCTTCCTGTGGACTGTGATCTTTCAGCCAAAGGAGACTGGGAAGATGCAGATACTAATGTAGCCCAAAAAATACATTGCATAGGCATTATTCCAGTGTAACTATATAGGAATAAGTTATGTAATTACATTGCACCAGGATTTCACACAAAAAATGACAGCAATAGTAGATATTTTTGCACAAGAAGTGGAAAGTCCATTCAGACGTTTATGCAAAAGAAACAATAACTCCAACACAAACTATAACTCGGTGGTCATTTTGTAGGCAGAGGCTATGTCATCTAACCTTTACAGCAAAAAAGATGGAGTGCATTCACACAGACGCAACCATAAGAATGAAAACATATGTGGGGGGTTCTCACAATGCATTGACAATGCATCTTTCATCATGCTGCCTGTGTTTATATATGAGTGAGTAATGTGACATCTGGATACTGGTTTGGTCAAAGATAGCCCACTACAGAAGTAGGGAAAACACAGAAGGTTGTTGTTTTTGGTTCTTCCGCCAGACCTGTTTGACGTTTACACAAAGATAACAGGGTGGTCTCTTATCTCCACCACCGTCCCAAAAACACTGCTTCTTGGCAGCTCAGAGCACTTCCTTCTTGCTCAGGGCTGTCTGACGGGACAATATCAGTAGCGCCACTTTTTCTCCTCTTCCATTTTTTGTTGTTGATTAATTAAGTATTTTCTAATTACTGACGGACAGGAAATGAGAAATCTAGGTCAAAATAACATTATAGTTATTAAGTAATATGGGAGCACCAGCCTATGAGCTATGCATATTTAGCATTCACAGCTGACACATGTTTAATAAACAACAGGTGTAGACTATCAATTAAGTGCTTACTTAACGGCCCTTCCCAACAATGCAGAGAGAAAAATATAGGAAAAAAATAACACTAGGAATAAATACACAATGAGTAAAGATAACTTGGCTATATACACAGGGTACCAGTACCGAGTCGATGTGCAGGGGTACGAGATAATTGAGGTAGATATGTACATATACAGTGCATTCGGAAATTATTCAGGCCCCTTGACTTTTTCCACATTTTGTTTTGTTACAGCCTTATTATAAAATTGATTAAATTGTTTGTTTTCCTCATCAATCTACACACAATACCCCATAATGACAAAGCAAAAACAGATTATTAAAAATGTTTGCTAATTTATCAATTTAAAAAAAACTTAAATACCACATTTACATAAGTATTCAGACCCTTTACTCAGTACTTTGTTGAAGCACCTTTGGCAGCGATTACAGCCTCGAGTCTTCTTAGGAATGACGCTATAAGCTTGGCACACCTGCATTTGGTGAGTTTCTCCCATTCTTCTCTGCAGATCCTCTCAAGCTCTGTCAGGTTGGATGGGGAGCGTCGCTGCACAGATATTTTCAGGTCTCTCCAGAGATGTTCGATGGGGTTCAAGTCCGGGCTCTGGCTGGGCCACTCAATGACATTCAGAGACTTGTCCCGAAGCCACTCCTGCATTGTCTTGGCTGTGTGCTTACGGTTGTTGTCCTGTTGGAAGGTGAACCTTGCCCCAGTCTGAGGTCCTGAGCACTCTGGAGTAGGTTTTCATAAAATATCTCTCTGTATTTTGTTCCGTTCATCTTTCCCTCGACCCTGACTAGTCTCTCAGTCCTTGCCGCTGAAAAACATCTCCACAGCATGATGCTGCCCCCACCATGCTTCACCGTAGGGATGGTGCCAGGTTTCCTCCAGACGTGACGCTTGGCATTCAGGCTAAAGAGTTCAATCTTGGTTTCATCAGACCAGATAATCTTGTTTCTCATGGTCTGAGAGTATTTAGGTGCCTTTTGGCAAACTCCAAGCAGGCTATCATGTGCCTTTTACTGAGGAGTGGCTTCCGTCTGGCCACTCTACCATAAAGTCATGATTGGTGGAGTGCTGCAGAGATGGTTTTCCTTCTGGAAGATTCTCCCATCTCCACAGAGGAACTCTGGAGCTCTGTCAGAGTAACCATCGGGTTCTTGGTCACCTCCCTGACAAAGGCCCTTCTCCCCCGATTGCTCAGTTTGGCCGGGCGATGAGCTCTAGGTCTTGGTGGTTCCAAACTTCTTCCATTTAAGAATGATGGAGGCCACTGTGTTCTTGGGGACCTTCAATGCTGCAGAAATTTTTTGGTACCCTTCCCCAGATCTGTGCCTCGACACAATCCTGTCTCGGAGCTCTACCGACAATTCCTTCAACCTCATTGCTTGGTTTTTGCTCTGACATGCACTGTCAACTGTGGGACCTTATATAGACAGGTGTGTGCCTTTCCAAATCATGTCCAATCAATTGAACTTACCACAGTTGGACTCCAATCAAGTTGTATAAACATCTCAAGGATGATCAATGGAAACAGGATGCACCTGAGGTCAATTTTGAGTCTCATAGCAAAGGGACTGAATACTTACGCAAATAAGGTATTTCAGTTTTTTATTTTTAATACATTTGCATAACATTTCTAAAAACCTGTTTTCGCTTTGTCATTATGGGGTATTGTGTGTAGATTTTTATTTATATTTTTTAATCCATTAGAATAAGGCTGTAACGTAACAAAATGTGGAAAAAGTCAAGGGGTCTGAATACTTTCCGAATGCACTGTAGATGAGGTTAAAGTGATTTGGAAACAGGATACATAATAAACACAAGCAGCAGCGTATGTGTGGAGTCGAAAGAGTTAGGGCAAAAAGGGTCAATGCAAAGGGTCAATTTGGTTAGCTATTTAGTAGTCTTATGGCTTGGGGATAGAAGCTGTTCAGGGTACTGTTGGTTCCAGACATGGTGCATCGGTAAAATGTTTAGGGCCTTCCTCTGACCCCGCCTGGTATAGAGGTCCTGTATGACAGAGAGCTCAGCCCCAGTGATATACTGGGCCGTACGCACTACCCTCTGTAGCGCCTTGCGGTCGGATGCCAAGCAGTTGCCATACCAAGTGGTGATGCAGCCAGTCAAGATGCTCTTAATGGTGCAGCTGTATAACTTTTTGAAGATCTGAGGGCCCATGCCAAATCTTTTCAGCCTCCTGAGGAGGAAGAGGTGTTGTCGTGACCTCTTCACAACTGTGTTGGTGTGTTTGGACCATGTTAATTCCTTAGTGATTCCTTAGGGATGTGGACACCAACAAATTTGAAGCTCTCAACCCGCTCCACTACAGCCCCATCGATGTGAATGGGGCCGTGCTCGGCCCTCCGTTTCCTGTAGACCACGATCAGCACCATTGTCTTGCTGACGTTGAGGGAGAGGTTGTTGTCCTGTCACCACACTGCCATGTCACTGACCTCCTCTCTATAGGCGGTCTCATCGTCATCAGTGATCAGGCCTACCACTGTTGTGTCGTCTCCTGTACAGTACAGGAAGTGCCTTTAAAGTTTTGTCCTCATGTCTTTATCCCTTATTTACATTTAAGTAATTTAGCAGACGCTCTTATATAGAGCGACTTGTAGGATCAATTAGGGTTAAGTGCCTTGCTCAAGGGCACATCAACATTGTTTTTCACCTAGTCGGCTCTGGGATTCGATCCAGCAACTTTTCAGTTGGCCCAATGTCTTAACTGCTAGACTACCTGCTGCCCAATGTCTAACCTTATGTCCAGGGATGCTCAGGTGTACTCAAGGTAACTCCTGTCACGATCTCCTGATATAAGCAGGACATACCACCCAATGGTATTCTCTGCTGAGGTCCTCTGAGGTACAGCTAGGATTAAATTAAATTAACTCCTGTCAGATCTCTGTGTGTCTGTTGTGTCCTCCACACACACAAACCCACACATTCACATATATTTTGTGAGAGTTGTTTTTGGTCAGGGTTCTGCTGTGGTGGTCTTAGCAGGAGCTCTCCTTTATTCATATGCACAAGAAGCCCCATGGGATGGAGGGAGGATGCTCCATGCACAGGCTATTGCCTTTCTCACCAGATCAGCACAAATGGCAAAGTCAATTTTCATTTATGGCAGTACCATAGCAACGTTATTAAGTACAAAATATGTTTGGAAGGTTTTGTGCTTGATTGCATGTTTGAATCAGCATGTCCGCAATAAACGTAGGCTGTATGGGATATCAGCAAAAAGGACATTCGATGAAAGGGGGACTTTTCAAATGGATATGTTTGGTGACATTATTTCTCTGCATCTTTGGGTTTTGTCCTGCCAACCTCCATATCAACTGATGTCTATCACTCTGGGCACCTGAATTGTGATGAATTTGCTGTTGCCACTGGGGTCAAAGAGGTCTGTTTTTGACACAACAATCCCCCCTCTGAATGTCACTAATCACTGTCTTGTGTAAACAGTTGACGACTGATATTGTTTGTCCCTTTATTATCAGTTTTAAAATGAAACCATTATCTCTCCTTTTCTCTAGGGTTAAACTTCCCTCCCTCAATTGTCTTTTTGTGATCCCAGTCGTTATTGCCCAGACAGGGGCTCATCTGTTGACAAGGATTAGGGATATGTTGTGTCATTCGTCGTCATTATATGGATCCACTGTTGAGGCACCATTGCAGTAAATGAGAGATTAAACCTCAACTAACCGGGCCACTTTAACTAACTGGGCAATAAAAAGGAATAGCTCTTGATAAAGTGTTTTGGAAAGTGCAAAGTGTGTATAGTCTGTCTGTGTGTGTGTTTGTGTGGGTGTTTGTGTGGGTGTGTGTTTTGAGTAGCGTTTCATTTCCCTGTAACAAGGTTGTGGCACATAAAGGTGAGACCCAGCTGGGGTCGATGCTGGAGCAGCAGACAGATGTCCTTATCGTTTACCTCATAAACTAATATACAGCCTTAATTGGCCTTTACACCCTATTTCATTCAGATCCCATTTGTCACACCTCCAGTAAAGCCCAATTCCCTCAGACCACTGAGCACTGTTGAAATGTATCTGACTATTAATGAGTAGTAGATGTGGTGATAACTCGAGAACAATTCACTCAATCATAATCAAATACAATTGATTAGATATACGAGATTTACTCAAATTGCATCCCGATTCATGAGCTGTGGTATTAAGTAGCGTAATTGTTATGGCAGCCGCCTCTCTTTTCGAGTGGCATTAACAGTCTTGATAAAGCCATGGTGGATTGACCTTGACATTGTTAGCATAAGATCTCAACGTTGTGGCAAGACACACACAAATTCTCAGATTCCACTGAAGCGGAGCAGACAGATTCACAAGGTAGACTGAACAGACACACACTCACACAAGCATGCACACACGCACACACTCCATGTGAGGGTGGAGTCGAGTGTATGCCATTATCAAACATTTACTCTGTTTCTGAGGGCTCTTGGGAAATTGTATAAAGAACAGGTACACATTTTCAATGTTTCAGCAGCTTGCTGCATTGGATTGAACCCCATCATTTCTCAACCTCTCCACCAGAATGTCTGCTTGTGATTTATGTTGCACTTATAACAACCACTGACCGCTTATGTTTGAAGGTGCAGTGTGAGGATGTAGAGATCTCTATGCTATGAGTGATAATAAAACAAAGAGCAGGCATTGACAAGCTTCAGCGATTGTGCTACTCCAGCTGATAAAGGTTCTCACAGGAGGGAATGCTGTCCTTTCTACTACAGCAGATTTGATGAGTCCTATTATGAATTTGTGCTAACACAGACGTGAATGGGCCATAACATGTAAAACATCATCCTCAGGGCAAACTCACTATTGAAATATTCTCTTCAGGTTGGACATAATATGATATGTGCTTATTCTGCTGTATACATTTTTGCTCTGGTTGTTATATAGTTTCAGCAGTTCCCCCCTCTTGCCAATGGGGGGATGGCCTGTGCTTATGCACAACTGCACTTTTCATTACCTTACTAAGGTAAGGTGAAGAGGTTGGGAGCAACAGAGGTGAGGGAACACACTTCCATGGTGCTGCTATAGCTGAGGAGAAATGAGAAGAAACATGTGTGGAGTCGCTTTTATTAAAGTGGCTCTGTCCTCAGCAGACAGTGAGATGTGACAGATAGGGAAATGAAGCGGTGGTGGGTGGTGAGATGGAACAGGAGATGTCTCACTCAGATACTACAGTAGAGGGCTAATTAAGGCCTCCATGGGCAAAAGCACAGCAGACTCCACAGTACACGCAGCAGAGACTAAAATAGCCTTTAAGGTGCAATATGCCTGGTTGCTAACATTCAAAACAAACAATGTATAGTGTGTAGAGAATCATTGTACAATCTAAACCTCTAAATGTATTGCAGAGCTTTGATAGGAATTCCAATCAAGGCTACGTTATTCATCAATCCTATAACAAAACATAGCGACAGTCTGATTAGACATGATGAAAACCACATTTCTGAGATGTTTGATAAAAGAACCTTCAGTCCAGACGGAACCTGACCTGTTGACCTGGACCTTCCGACCGATCAAACCTGCTTTTTCTCTCTTAAAGGACAGAGCCGCCTTAGTCGCCTCGTCTCATCTGATATGTGCATCACTTACTGCAAGGAATAATGGGAGAGATCATCCACTACAAGGGCACCCACAGAAACATATCCAGCCCAACCTGATTACTGCACTGTTGGAGCTAGAAACATGAGCATTTCGCTGCACTTGTGATACATCTGCAAAATATGTGTACACGACCAATCAAATTGGATTTGATTTCATAATGACATGTTCCATAGCATGTTCAATTGAAGCAACTTTCTCAACGCGCCAAACAACTAAGCAATAAAAATTTATAGAAATCATAAGATCAGAAGCTCCTGAGTGGCGCAGTGGTCTAAGGCACTGCATCGCAGTGCTAACTGTGCCTCTAGAGATCCTGGTTCGAATCCAGGCTCTGTCGCGACCGGGAGACTCATGGGCGGCGCACAATTGGCCCAGCGTCGTCCAGGGTAGGGGAGGGAATGGCCGGCAGGGATGTAGCTCAGTTGATAGAGCATGGTGTTTGCAACGCCAGGGTTGTGGGTTTGATTCCCATGGGGGGCCAGTATAAAAACAATAAAAATATGTATTCACTAACTGTAAGTCGCTCTGGATAAGAGCGTCTGCTAAATGACTAAAATGTAAATGAACTTATACTCACTGGAAGGAACAGATATGTTGACTGTGCTGATATAAAAGGTCCATCCTCTGATTCATAGTGTATGTGTCCACTTAGAGACACACTACTTATTCTCCCTCAGCGCTTTTCTTGTAAACCAATGCAATTAACAGAATATTTAGCTAAACATCGACCTGCAGTACATATTTTACACATCATTCTCTAGGCAGGTTAATTTAATTGTGCCGCCATTCAAAGTGACACCGGTACCTCCCTGAACACCACTTAATAAATAGAGTAATACTGTGATTAAAATGTTTCACTGCCTTAGTACGGCTAATATCTGTTTTCTACTTAAAACACTCTCTTATGACATTATACCATTATACCTTATCCTTTGATCTCTTTCTTTCCCTGATGATATCACTTCCTGAAATAATACTTGTTTATTACAAAGACCCAGTATGTACTGTATTATTCATATAAAATAATGAAGTTTTACGGTCAGACTTGATGGTAATAAAGGCAGTGTGTTGAGATAAGCAGGATGAATGAGGGAAGCTATATTATAACGAAGGGCTGGTTGGCATCCTATTGAAGGCCATTAAATGTGCTTGTGTCCTTTAATGCTGAAGACAGCGCCAGGCTGCCAGCCACACCAGGCATAAATCCCAACCTCTCCTTTGAGTCATCAGGTTTTAATGTGAACATCCAGTCTCAGCACATAAGGCTAAGTGATCTAATGTGTGTGTGATCAGCGGAGCATATGTTAAAATGTATGCGTTCAGTGATACAGTGTCCCCTGAGACTTAGTGTATCCCTCTGTGGCGGAGCTCAGAGAAAATATTTGATTTATGTTCTGCCCTGATTAGCAACGCTCTCTCTATCTCTCTCTCCTCCTCCCATCTCTTGCTACTCTTTCATCCTATTCTTCCCTCTACATATAGACCCAGCTACCTCTTTACACACCTACCATGCCATCTTTTCTGAAATAACATTTAAAGAACAATGGAAGTGCTGCACAGTAGCTACCACATCTCACACTGGTTCTGCATTACTGTTGTACAGCTCATTGTACCTCAAATGAAATCAAATGAAATCAAATTTTATTTGCCACATGCGCCGAATACAACAGGTGTAGACATTACAGTGAAATGCTTACTTACAAGCCCTTAACCAACAATGCAGTTTTGTTAAGAAAAATTTAAAATAAAAGCAAATAACTAAAGAGCAGCAGTAAAATAAAATAACAGTAGGGAGGCTATATACAGAGGGGTACCGGTACAGAGTCAAAGACGTGGCGCTCTGGTACCGCTTGCCGTGCGGTAGCAGAGAGAACAGTCTATGACTAGGGTGGCTTGAGTCTTTGACAATTTTTAGGGCCTTCCTCTGACACCGCCTGGTATAGAGGTCCTGGATGGCAGGAAGCTTGGCCCCAGTGATGTACTGGGCCGTACGGACTACCCTCTGTAGTGCCTTGTGGTCGGAGGCCGAGCAGTTGCCATACCAGGCGGTGATGCAACCAGTCAGGATGCTCTCGATGGTGCAGCTGTATACGTTTTTGAGGATCTGAGGACCCATGCCAAATCTTTTCAGTCTCCTGAGGGGGAATAGGTTTTGACGTGCCCTCTTCACGACTGTCTTGGTGTGTTTGGACCATGATAGTTCGTTGGTGATGTGGACACCAAGGAACTTGAAGCTCTCAACCTGTTCCACTACAGCCCCGTCGATGAGAATGGTGGTGTGCTCAGTCCTTTTTTTTTTCCTGTAGTCCACAATCATCTCCTTTGTCTTGATCACGTTGAGGGAGAGGTTGTTATCCTGGAGTGTTGGAGTCGTGCCTGGCCATGCAGTGATGGGTGAACAGGGAGTACAGGAGGGGACTGAGCACGCACCCCTGAGGGGCCCCCGTGTTGAGGATCAGCGTGGCAGACGTGTTGTTACCTACCCTTACCACCTGGGGGCGGCCCGTCAGGAAGTCCAGGATCCAGTTGCAGAGGGAGGTGTTTAGTCCCAGGATTCTTAGCTTAGTGATGAGCTTTGAGGGCACTATGGTGTTGAACGCTGAGCTGTAGTCAATGAATGGCATTCTCACGTAGGTGTTCCTCTTGTCCAGGTAGGAAAGGGCAGTGTGGAGTGCAATAGAAATTGCATAATTTGTGGATCTGTTGGGGCGGTATGCAAATTGGAGTGGGTTTCTGGGATAATGGTATTGATGTGAGCCATGACCAGCCTTTCAAAGTGCTTCATGGCTACAGACGTGAGTGCTACAGGTCGGTAGTCATTTAGGCAGGTTATCTTAGTGTCCTTGGGCACAGGGACTATGGTGGTCTACTTGAAACATGTCGGTATTACAGACTCAGTCAGGGACATGTTGAAAATGTCAGTGAAGACGTCTTGCCAGTTGGTCAGCACATGCTCGGAGTACATGTCCTGGTAATCCGTCTGGCCCACTCATAACCATCCGGAATAGCTGATGCTCTCATGCATGCTTCAGTGTTGCTTGCCTCAAAGCGAGCATAGAAGTGATTTAGCTCGTCTCAGAGCATATGAGCGGAGTGGAGCGGTGAGAATCTCAGCTCCTCGCTCACGGAGCTGTTCACCCCTCCGCTCTCCCCGCTCAAAGCCACATCAGGCCAGTCCGCTCATTATCGCTCAGCGCTCAACGCAGTTTGCATCGCGCTCCACTCAAATGGCCCCTCCGCTCGCTCCAAAAAATTAAAAACATCTGCATGTATTTCACTTTTAGATTAAACCACAGCCTTACCTCCCAAAGAACTAAAGAGCAACGACAACATTTTCCAAATATAAATGTTTTATTTCAAATTACAAATTAGGCCTAGCCTATGTAAGAAGGAATATACACAAAAAGTCCTGTAAAATTTAACGAATCAATGGGCCTAATTATATAAATAAAAATATACAGGCTATACATCAAAGTTTTAAAAGTAAATTTACTATTAGGCCAAAATTCTGATAACTGAACTTTTGCGCAGCGTGCACGTGGATTAAAATTTAAATTGGCTTATATCCATTGTCAAACTTTAAAATAAAATTTAAAAAATGAATTGCTTTCCTTATCTACAGTTCTTTTGAGTTCACCTTCAAGAACACAAGTTTGGCCAATATCTGAGGCTTCAGACTCATGCGGTGGTTTCTTGACAGCAGGCCAGCAGTGGAGAAAACCCTCTCTGCGCTCGCAGACCCGCTTGGGATGCTGAACACAGTGCGAGCTACTTTAGCCAGGCGGGGAAAAGACGTGGAGTTTTCTTTCCAAAATCGAATAACATCTGCGTCCGGGTTCTGTCTCGGGGATGAGAGGTAATTTTCGACTTCACCTTTGGCGTCTCCGGTTATGCGCAGCTGCTCGCTGAAGTATGACCCGAACAGGCAAGCTCTTTTTGGTTCAGGCTCGGGATTCAGGTCAGCGGCGGGTGGGGTGTCGGTCTCGGGTGTCCCGCTGGGGGCATTCATTTCCTCAGCTTCTTTTATGAGGAGGTCGCGGATCTCCCCGAGTTTGTTGCATACAGACTCATCTCGGATTATCCATTCTGTCTTGAAACGGGGATCTAACACTGATGCTAAAATTTGATGTTTATCAGTATAGTATATTCCATAGCAAATTGACACGTTGTTTGCCAATGTTTCTGCAAAAGCAGTGATGCCCATTGGAAGTGCAGCATGAGTGTCATCGGTGAGCAGGGATTTGATTTCTGTGACAGCAGGGAGGATCATCCCCAGGTTCCCCAGCTCCTTCTGCATTTTGTCTGTGAGGTCTGCCAGTGGTGTCAGCACACTGACAAGGTAAGTCAGCTGCCGTACTTGATTCAGGGTGATGTTAGCAACATTAGACTTGAGCTTGTTTTGCCATAACGGGTATTTTTGGAACAACCGGATGAACGACTGAATCATCCGCAGCTGGCTGCTCCATCGAGTGGCGCAGGCATTTGTGGGGCGGACACCTATTTGGTCGGTTTCCTCTGTGTTCAGGGTGCTCTTGCGTACACTTTTCACCAGGTGCCCAACTTTCACTAACAGCCTATTAATGTTGTCGTGCACGTTAACGTCGTCTTTGATCGCCAGCTGAAACATGTGAATGGGGCATCTCAGATGTAAATTTGACACAGTAAAGTATTGATTTATCATAGTTTCTACATTAGCGGTTATCACTTCCACATGGACTTGCGAGGGCGCAGGTGGTCCCTCATCCTCATCTTCATGTTCTGCGCTGCTGCTGGCATCCGCGGTCACTTCACCCTCCGTCTCCTCTTCAGTGCCAGGGAGGAGGTTAAACGCCTTGATCATGTTGCTGGCACTGTCAGTGACGACCCGAATCACACGTCGTTGCACGTTCCAATATTTCTGTACACTTTCATACTTTTGGTAAATACGATCTGCGGTATGGTGCCCCTGTATGTGCTCACAGCCCAACAAAACCGTGTGCCCCCGGAACATGAGTGTGTCCCGTACGGTGTTGTAGCATGGGGGGGTGTAGCCCGGTTGAGCTGCGCTGGCGAAGTGTTACATCCCTTCGCGTTCTCCTTTACTCAGCGGTTCATAATCCATGTAAATCATTTTAAAAAATGCTACATCCAGCTCTCTTTTTCTCTCCCTTGTTATGGTTGGGCCTTTGTGTGCAGTGAAGAAACTTTTGAATTCCTCAACCCTTTTCTCTTGATGCTGCTGCTGCTCCTCTTGCTCTATAAAATACAAATTCATGGACGACACAAATTAAATTAAACAAACCATATATTAGGCCTACTTTTAATGACAAAACTAATTTGTTTGAATATTAGGCTATATTTACTTTACACTTTTGTTACAAGTTACCGTTTTCAACTTGCTAACCTTTTGCTTTCTTCCCAGCGTGTTCACGTAGCACACTTTCGTGTTTTCGAGAGATGTGTCTTTTTAGATTCCAAAATGAATCTTTACTGACTGAAACAATGTCATCACATTCTTTTTCTTGTACCACATTATCATTGTTAGTTAGTTTTATATTAATAGTACACCTGTATGACTTCTCATTTTCCTTTTTGAAGTACTTGGTGAACTCCATTATTGAGCCGAGTTTTGACAGAAAATAGTCTACTGTTGATGACTGTGCAAGAGACAGATGGATTCTGGGTCAGGCTTGAGCATGCTTCAGACTCGTGGTGTGAGCGGAGCGAAATTGGAGCGGGACATAGGGCAACACTCCGTCCTTTTAAAAATGCCGTCTGCGCTTTGTCCAAAATCCACCCGCTCGCGCTCCACGCTCGCTCCTGCTCCACTCTGCTCACATGCTCTGGCTCGTCTGGTAGGCTTGTGTCACTGGGCAGTTCGCGGCTGTGCTTCCCTTTGTAGTCTGTAATAGTTTTCAAGCCCTGCCACATCCGACGAGCGTCAGAGCCGGTGTAGTACAATTCAATCTAAGACCTGTTTTGACTCTTTGCCTGTTTGTCACGCCCTGACATAGAGTTGGCTAGTTGGTGAGTCAGGGTGTGAATATTATATGTGTGGGAATTTCTGTGTGGACATTCTATGTCATTGCATTTCTATGTTTGGCTAGGTGTGATTCCCAATCAGAGGCAGCTGTCGCTCGTTGTCTCTGATTGGGGATCATACTTAAGTAGCCTGGTTGCCTACCTTAGTTGTGGGTTCTTGTTTGTGTTCCTGTTTGGCTTGTTGTGAGTATAGCCCATAGGACTTCACGGTTCGTTGCGTTTGTTATTTTGTCAAGTGTTCATTCTTATTAATAAACATGTACGCATTCCACACTGCACCTTGGTCTGACCCATCTCTCAGCGATCGTGACACTGTTTGATGGTTCGTCGGAGGGCATAGCGGGATTTCTTATAAGCTTCCGGGTTAGAGTCCCGCTCCTTGAAAGCGGCAACTCTACCCTTTAGCTCAGTGCGGATGTTGCCTGTAATCCATGGCTTCTGGTTGGGGTATGTACATACGGTCACTGTGGGGATGACGTCATCAATGCACTTATTGATGAAGCCATTGACTGATGTGGTGTACTCCTCAATGCTATCTGAAGAATCCCGGAACATATTCCAGTCTGTGCTAGCAAAACAGTCCTGTGGCTTAGCATCTGCATAATCTGACCACTTTTTTATTAACTGAGTCACTGGTGCTTCCTGCTTTAGTTTTTGCTTATAAGCAGGAATCAGGAGGATAGAGTTATGGTCAGATTTGCCAAATGGAGGGCGAGGGAGAGCTTTGTATGCGTCTCTGTGTGTGGAGTAAAGGTGGTCTAGATTTCTTTCCCCTCTGGTTGCACATTTAACATGCTGGTAGAAATGAGGTAGAACAGATTTAAGTTTCCCTGCATTAAAGTCCCCGGCCACTAGCACTGCCTCTGGATGAGCATTTTCCTGTTTACTTATGGCCTTATACAGCTCATTGAGTGCAATCTTAGTTCCAGCATCGGTTTGTGGCGGTAGATAGACAGCTATGAAAACTCTCTTGGTAAATAGTGTGGTGTACAGCTTATCATGATATACTCTACCTCCGGGGAGCAAAACATCGAGACTTCCTTAGTATTAGATTTTATGCACCAGCTGTTGTTTACAAATATACACAGACCGCCAACCCTTGTCTTACCGGAGTCAGCCGTTCTATCCTGACGATGTAGCGTATATCCCGCCAGCTGTATGTTATCAATGTCGTCGTTCAGCCACGACTCGGTGAAACATAAGATATTACAGTTTTTAATGTCCCGTTGGTAGGATAACCTTAATCGTAGGTCGTCCAATTTGTTTTCAAATGATTGAACTAATAGGATTGATGGAAGAGGCAATTTACTCGCTCGCCGTCGGATCCTTACAAGGCACCACGACCTACGTCCACGATATCTCTGTCTCTTTCTCATGCGAATGACGGGGATTTGGGCCTTGTCGGGTGTCTGTAGGATATCCTTCGCGTCCGACTCATTGAATAAAAAATATTCGTCCAATACGAGGTGAGTAATCGCTGTCCTGATATCCAGAAGCTCTTTTTGGTCATAAGGTGGCGGAAACATTATGTACAGAATAAATTACAAATAACGCGAAAAAACACACATAATAGTACAATTGGTTAGAGGGCTTCCTGGGGAGCACTGTGAAGCTGTTTTTGTTCTATAGCTGTGGAAGAGCTGTATTTGTGGTGTTGTGATGGACTGGTGCAGGGATTGAAACAGGTGGGCAGGAGTAGATTTCACCTGTCTGGTTCTAATCTACCAGGGGGCTGGACCTACAGGCAGCGTCATTCTGAAAATAAAAAAACACTGGGTTAAATCCACCAAATCTAGAGTGGGTCACAGGAGAGTCTATTATATGAACTACCACATCTCCACTGTGCCTTGGGGACCAATACTTATAGTACAAAATGGGCTTTGACAAAATGAAGATTTAAAAAAAGATCATACAAGATGTTATGTTGTTGTTATATGTACCTCAATTGTTGCTATTTATCATTTTTTCATGACATATGACAAAAACATTCTGCTGAAGTATCACCAAGGGAATCATATTTCTGTGAAAAATATGTTGTTGATATCAAACAATATCTTAAGGGTTGGTTATAATTCAAAATGTGGGCCTGAACTCTCGTACATGATACAAATTGCTCCTGAGGAACTTGCCCTCAGCCAAATAAAGCCACCAATCTAATTTACTAGGATATCAAATAATAACAGGGAATTTTTTTATTGTTACCGCAGCCAAGAGGTTACACGTGAGTTCAGCCACAGACATACAGAACAGAAAACAAAACCCCAGTAAAACACTGGATGCACGTCATTGAAATTGAGCTAATGGGAATAGCTCTGGGCAATACATCAAACAGTGGTGCTATTTTGGAACATGAGCAACAAACACTTAAACGAAGGCTACTCTAGCTCTAGCATCCTAGTAATCCCACTGAAATGTATGAGCTGCCATAGCTCCCCTATTTGTCCATCACCTATATTATAACGATCTGGCTGGACTGTGAAACTGGGTTCAGACTGGGACTGGACATCAATACCATCATAGAAACGGTGAATTGATTGTTTTGTGAGATGGCTGAGAGGATCATTGAGGTGAGGGTGTCATATTGACCTACCTTCCATCCAGACCAATGTTAAATCCTGAGCTTTCAAGTGGTGATTGAAAGCTTCACACACTGAATCCCATGTGGAATGGGACCACAATGCACATTGGATATAGGAAATGTTGGATGGTGCTGAGGAGTTATGCAGTTGTGGCCTTAGAAGCATATTAGTGAAAAACCACTTTCTTTCCACAGGTAAAGCAACTTTATAATTTAATTTATGAGTTGGTTACTTTGTTGTGTTAGTTATGATCACTTAAAGAGCCATTATCTGCTAAAGAGAACTAAATGATTCAGCTTAATCTGATCTCTCGTTCTCTGTGATTCCTTCCATTCTTTGCAGTTGTTATTATGAAGAAGACCAAGGGTGCAGAACAAGTGAATGGTCTTCTCTGCTCTCTTCTGTTGTTGAGAGGCTATTTGCTTGATCAACACCTGCTGGCAGTGTGACCAGTACCATTATTTTTCATCAGTATGATGGCATCAAGAAAATGTCACATCACAAAAAGCAATGACGACTATCTATTCACTGGAGTGTCATAGCCACATTCAGTGGGAAAATATACTGTAAGTATGATTAGGCTTTGTCTTCCATATTGTCTAATTTCCACACTCTTATAGTGATGGATTGTTTTATCACATACTTTGAAGTTAGCTCGTAGACGTATGGCAGTGTGGATGGGCAGATTAAGAGTTTTTGGTAGATGTCTGTCACATTGGCGGCACAGGGAGAGGAGATGAGGAAATGAGAATACTGAGTAAATATAGCCCATCTTTTGTTGAAGCCCAAAGGGTAAATGTTCTTACTTTGATTGATTGGTTGCGATACAACACACAGAGAAATACTCAAGGAGCATCTAGTACCTAGTTGGATATTTTGCAACATTATTGGAACGCTTCAGAGCTCTACAGGTATACTACCACAGGTGTTATGTTGAAGTTCCATTTGTAAGTCGCTCTGGATAAGAGCGTCTGCTAAATGACGTAAATGTAAATGTAAGTAGCAGTTAATCCACAGTGTACCGCCTCTAGATGATTTCAAATGAGTGGCTGTACAGATGGGACCTCCCCTGCTCTAGTCCAGCTAATGTGGTAATATCAGGCCCAGCACGGCCCACCCCCTCAGTAGACACAGGCACAGGATTTACTCTCTTTATTACCTCAGCAGAGCGTTTCATTTCCTGGCCATTTGGTTCTGTTAGCGGTACAAGCAGGCATGTGTCAGTATTGGCAATCACTCAGGGCGATGCTGGGAGACAGTGACACACAGCAGCATCATTACCACAGGCAGGAGACAGACTGCCCCTCCCGCCACCCGGTACTGGCTACACATAATTAGGACCAGGCCGAACTGGCTGGGTTGGAGAGAGGATACTAGTGTGTGTGTTTGTGTATGTATGTGTGTGTGTGTGCAATGATGAACACATTGTTACAGAACAGGTTTTTAATCAAGATCCCATCTCAGTTGTGCGCTAATGAACACAACACAATATCATAGGTTATGGAAAATACTTAGCATATTTAACAATAAATGTGTTCTTCCATTCTTGTGGGTAGTCTGTTACTGTGATTCCCCATTTGGCCAAGTACAACAGGATCATTATAAATAAGACATTTGATAATGTGTCTTCTCTCTGGGTGCCTGAAGGATGAGGAGAGTCATTCTAAGTGACTGTCATGGAACTCTGTCCCCACTGCCCTTGTGTTTACTATACCATTAAAAAAAAATGCACTGACTTTGCTGATAACTACTTTATTGAGGAAACATGACTGTGATATGTGGTTGCCTCACCTAGCTATCTTATGAATGAATCAACTGGATGAAAGTGTCTGCTAAATGACTCAAATGTAAATGTCATTGTGTGACTAGAAAGAAACAGGTGTATACATTATGCCTACTTCTGTAGGTACGTACTGAATGTACAGTGGGGAAAAAAAGTATTTAGTCAGCCACCAATTGTGCAAGTTCTCCCACTTAAAAAGATGAGAGAGGCCTGTAATTTCCATCATAGGTACACGTCAACTATGACAGACAAATTGAGAAAAGAAAATCCAGAAAATCACATTGTAGGATTTTTTATGAATTTATTTGCAAATTATGGTGGAAAATAAGTATTTGGTCACCTACAAACAAGCAAGATATCTGGCTCTCACAGACCTGTAACTTCTTCTTTAAGAGGCTCCTCTGTCCTCCACTCGTTACCTGTATTAATGGCACCTGTTTGAACTTGTTATCAGTATAAAAGACACCTGTCCACAACCTCAAACAGTCACACTCCAAACTCCACTATGGCCAAGACCAAAGAGCTGTCAAAGGACACCAGAAACAAAATTGTAGACCTGCACCAGGCTGGGAAGACTGAATCTGCAATAGGTAAGCAGCTTGGTTTGAAGAAATCAACTGTGGGAGCAATTATTAGGAAATGGAAGACATACAAGACCACTGATAATCTCCCTCGATCTGGGGCTCCATGCAAGATCTCACCCCGTGGGGTCAAAATGATCACAAGAACGGTGAGCAAAAATCCCAGAACCACATGGGGGGACCTAGTGAATGACCTGCAGAGAGCTGGGACCAAAGTAACAAAGCCTACCATCAGTAACACACTACGCTGCCAGGGACTCAAATCCTGCAGTGCCAGACGTGTCCCCCTGCTTAAGCCAGTACATGTCCAGGCCCGTCTGAAGTTTGCTAGAGTGCATTTGGATGATCCAGAAGAGGATTGGGAGAATGTCATATGGTCAGATGAAACCAAAATAGAACTTTTTGGTAAAAACTGAATGCTGAGTTGCATCCAAAGAACACCATACCTACTGTGAAGCATGGGGGTGGAAACATTATGCTTTGGGGCTGTTTTTCTGCAAAGGGACCAGGACGACTGATCCGTGTAAAGGAAAGAATGAATGGGGCCATGTATCGTGAGATTTTGAGTGAAAACCTCCTTTCATCAGCAAGGGCATTGAAGATGAAACGTGGCTGGGTCTTTCAGCATGACAATGATCCCAAACACACCGCCCGGGCAACGAAGGAGTGGCTTCGTAAGAAGCATTTCAAGGTCCTGGAGTGGCCTAGCCAGTCTCCAGATCTCAACCCCATAGAAAATCTTTCGAGGGAGTTGAAAGTCCGTGTTGCCCAGCGACAGCCCCAAAACATCACTGCTCTAGAGGAGATCTGCATGGAGGAATGGGCCAAAATACCAGCAACAGTGTGTGAAAACCTTGTGAAGACTTACAGAAAACGTTTGACCTGTGTCATTGCCAACAAAGGGTATATAACTATGGAGGACTAAAAGTGCCACAATTAAATAAATAAATACACCATTAAATAATTACTTAAATGTGTCATTAATTAATTAAAATTAGAATTAAATACATAAATGTGTTATTAAATGTGTCATTAATTAATTCAAATACCGATTCATTTTATGTAAAATACATATATAATAATTTCACTATTTACATTTACATTTCATGGTCCTGCGTTGGAGTGCTTCCTGAATTACTTAAAACTGTCAAACTGACCCATCAAAAGTTGGTAGGCGGAACCTAACGCCTGATTGGTTACCCTCTGCATCAAGCCAAGACAAATCAATTCCGGATAATGGATTGATGCAGAGCTACTGAACACATTCCAATACACTGGGTGGCGCTATTCACCTCTACGTTGGTTTAGTTACACGGTTAAACAGAACTTTCATTGCAACGGCTAAAAATCAAGAGAAGACTCGGTCCTGCTAGCCCCAATGTTGAGACGCTGTGTGAGGTGCAGGACAAAATGTCTAAAAGTTACCTTCTCGGCTCGCCTCAGCTCGCTTGGAACCTCGACTGAGCAGGTGCTAAAAAAGTATATGTTAGCAGGTACCAGGTACTTTTTTTCGTAATGGAAAAACCAAAAAGCGAGGCGAGGCGTAGTAGGTACCATGTAATGGAAAAGCACCATTAGATTTTGAAGAAGTGTAATATCGTTACATGGTAAGTTTAGTCTTTTCCTGGTTTCAAAGGCTGCATTACAGTAAAGTGATGTCATTTTCTGAACTTACCAGACTGTTCTAGCTGTTCTATTATTTGCCTTTTACCACTTAGTCATTATATCCACAATATGATAGTTATTTATCCGAAATCTAAATGTGGAAGATATTTTGTGAATGCACCAATTGTCAACCTTACAATATCGTTGCAATATCGACATCAAGGTGTTAGGTCAAAAATGTGATATTTGATTTTCTCCATATTGCCCAGCCCTAATGTCAATGCATACACAGTTCAGATGAATTGACACAAGTTCAGTGTCTTTGAAAACATTAACACACTGTGCAGTAGTTGACTTTTTTTCTTCCATTTACTAAAATCAAACTGTTCTGCACCTTCAGTGCTAACAGTACAGCATTCATGTTAGTCATTCTGTGGACCATAATGAGACAGGAAGCTTCAAAGAAACAGCTTTTTTTCCTTTCTTTTAAAAGGAAAGTAAACTCTCAGTTTTTCCTTGCTTGTTCTAACACAACAAATAAAAACATGGGTTGGACATCAGTCTAAGATTCTTGATAACACTTCCACAGTCTCTACATATAGTCTAAGTGCATCAGTAACAGAAACTCCTGGAGCTGGCAAAATTGCAACCTCTTCATCTGAGAGCTCACGGGCCAGCTGAACCTCGGGGACTGACACAGTGCCTCGATGAAGGCAGTGAGGTCCGTTCCAATCGATCCCATATTCTTCAGGAACCTGAATGGATGACAAGCATAATCAGTCTTGTACTTAAAACTAGTTTGACATGTCCTTACACAAGATTGTTATTTTGGTCACCAAGGCAGTGAGAAATGAAATGTTACTTATTCAGTTTTTTAAAATAATACAGCTTTGCATAGTATGCACTGTAGAAACTACAGCTCACAGGTTGATCTTTAAAAGCTCGGGAGATTTTAAAGAGACAATAATCTATAGTAAATGTTTCATTTAAAGTATCACATTTAGCACCATTTTTTTCTCCCATAATTCCTTTGGGGAAACAATTTTAAGAAAGTGTTTAAAGTTCATTGTTAACCTCAGTAGGATCCTCCTCAGGGCCTTGCTCTCTGTAACTTCTCCAGAGTTGCTGTGGTGACTGATTCCTTTCAGTTCTAAGACCGTGGAAGTTCCAAGCATCTCGAAAAGAGTCGAGGCTTTGCTGAACCAGTGGAAGGAAAATCCGGTGCAGAGCCGAAAAGATGGACTTCATTGTCTGGATTCAGTGTCTCCTGATCTTCCAATGAAGTAAAGATCTGATAGAAGAGGTCCAGGGCATGTTCATAAACATCTCTCCACATCCTCTCTATTCTGTGTTTAGGATAAAAATTGAGAAATTGTTAATTTATGACATATGCTAAAGTACATTCAACTAGTATGTTAGTTGTGTGAGCCTAGTTGCCAAACATATTTCTTTACCGCTGATTGTGGACACTTCTGCCTGTGATGTGTGAATTCCTGTCGGTACCTCTGCTTCTGATCATGAATTCTGCTACATCTGCATTCTCCCCCCTTTGTCAGACCGCACCCTTGATGGCAGCCCATACTGCTCAACAGCGGCGATAAAGCTCTGTAAGACCGTATGAGCTCTATTATTGCCGGCCACAGTCAGGTAGACCACTAAACGACTGAATCCATCCACCCCACCGTGGACAACAAATCTCCACCTGTTGCAAACACATGAAAAAATATAACTTTATTGTATAACAATTGTAATGAAACATATAGAAATATGCATTGTTTATCTGCTAATATCACTGACCTGATAAGCTTATGGTGGCCATCTATATGCCACAAAGAGTTTGGGCCAGGAACAAAATACTGCCGTCGCCTTAATACACGCAGCCTCAGACGTCTCATGTAGACTCCCTCTGCATTGACTCTGCGTAAAGACTCTTGCAGATCTTGAGACTGAGGGGAGGAATTTAAAATGAATAACCACACACTCACTGGCTACTTATTTTGAGGATATAGTGGTGTCATAATAAAATAAATAATGTGTGTAAAACAGTCAACTATTACAGAACCACCACAGCTTCAAAAATGTACTTTACTGTCAGATATTGTACATATACATATATATATATATATATATATATATATATATATATATATATATACACATACACATATATATACACATATATAAAAATTACATATACATATATATATATATATACATACACACATACATACATACATACATACATATACATACATATATACATACATACATATATATATTTATATATATATACATACATATACATACATATATACATACATATATTTATATATATATATATATATTTATATATATATATATACATACACACATATATATACATATATATACACATATACATATATATACACATATACATATATATACACACATATATAGATAGATAGATAGATAGATTAGATAGATAGATAGATAGATAATATAGATAGATAGATAATAGATAGATAGATAGATAGATAGATAGATAGATAGATAGATAGATAGATAGATAGATAGATAGATAGATAGATAGATAGATAGATAGATAGATAGATACCACATGCTCGAACAGAGATGACCTGAGATTTTTTGCCTCCTATGATATTTTGCTTTTCTATGATTATATTATACCCTTTACAGCAGGGGCACATCCGGACAGCTGAGAATATTACTGTCAGATATTGTTCCACCTCTATTAAACAGGAGGCTAAAAATCACAGGACATGTCTATCCTGATGATACAAGTCAGCCGTCCTGAAATGTGTGTTTCTCTTCACATTTCTTCTACACATTCTACATCTCAGAGGCGATGTCTTTCCATAAGCGGGCTTCCTTCACCTTTCAAAGGGGCAGAGCTCCAAATTAAAAATACATTTAAATAATGCCCATATTATTATCTACTCACTTGGAACATGCACACCTCTTGCATTCAGGTGACCACGCATTAGCTTGTAGCCGGTGTTTGGATGACTTCTGTGAATTTCACTTACAATACGGTCTAACTCCTCATCATTCACAGCTGAATAGAGATCTGTCTTTCTGTACAAACAAGAAAAACACAACATCAAGTAATGTTACCTTAAACGTCATATTCTTTCCGAGTGTATAGAGCAGCAATTCATAAACAGAAAACTCATGAATTTAGTGTAAATACCTTAAACTGTATTGTTGCATCAGCGCTCCTGATGGTCCTCTTTGACACACCGAACATCGCTGCAATTTGAACTGCGGGAACTCCACAAAGAAGTTGATGCTCCAGAACTGCACTCGGTATGTCAAACGCCAAACGCCTCGGTCCCTGTGTGTTGGGCCTGAAGTGCCCTGGTACCAGAGAAGCGGTGGACAACTTCTTCTAGATTTGCAATCACTCTGTGGTCGATATCTTCGTCGGAAAGTGCGGAAATGACTCCAACAACTTCAATAAGTTCCTCTGCTTTACTAGCCTACATGCTCTGGGTCAGCAGGTCCTGCTTCTACATCCTCTGCTAAGTTTAAAATGTCTCTAACCAACTCCCTGGAAAGTTCACGGAGATCCTCCATTGTCTCTATCCAGGTTGGCCTACTCTACTTCAGACCAAAGCAATGGATCAGACTAGATTCACGTTAGCCCCGCCCACTGACTTTGATGGGTCAGTTTGACAGTTTTAAGTAATTCATGAATCACTGCAATGCAGGATCATGAAATGTAAATGTAAATAGTTAAATAATTATATATGTATTTTACATAAAATGAATCGGTATTTGAATTAATTAATGACACATTTAATAACACATTTATGTATTTAATTCTAATTTTAATTAATTAATGACACATTTAAGTAATTATTTAATGGTGTATTTATTTATTTAATTGTGGCACTTTTAGTCCTCCATATATAACAAAGTATTGAGAAACTTTTGTTATTGACCAAATACTTATTTTCCACCATAATTTGCAAATAAATTCATTAAAAATCCTACAATGTGATTTTCTGGATTTTTTTCTCTCATTTTGTCTGTCATAGTTGACTTGTACCTATGATGAAAATTACAGGCCTCTCTCAACTTTTTAAGTGGGAGAACTTGCACAATTGGTGGCTGACTAAATACTTTTTTTCCCCACTGTACATCTGGACATCCCATTTTAGAAAACAAGAATCACAGAGAAGACACAGGTGAACAATCTTATGATTCGTTAATGCTCAAAATAATGCTCATTATGAACGATACAGCTCATATTGTACTCTCAACTACTGGCAAGAGTCGTAACAATTATATGATTATGGTGTGCTGCTGTTAAATTGAGTGATAATGCCAGGACATGAAATCTCTTTTTATTACAGTGCATATTGGGGATTCCATTCCATTATATGTGCATATAAAATGACTAATTATCTCAGAATTGGATATCTACAGCTACAGTACCTCTTGGCCGATCTGCAAGTGGGGAGAAATTAGATTGCAGAAACACACATTTGAAAGATACAAAACCCACAATTCCTTTAAGAGTGTATTGGCCAAGTCTGTGGTTTATGAAGTGTTTAATAAAGGTATATTGTCAGAGCAGAGAGACAGGCTGAGGGCCCCACACTGTATCTGTATCCCTATCGCCAGCACAGGGCCTCCAGCACTCCCTCAGCTTGGCCACCCACTCCTCAGTAATGTCCACAGCAGAGAGGAAGGATATACCCCACTTCCTATGGCTCCACCCTGCCTAAGCCCAGTGTACAGAGAGAAAATAGGAGGGTATACAAACGTGGGCCTGAAAGACTCCCTAGGGGATGAACCTGAGGGTGGGAACAGACAAACATGAAGCACCAGTCCAAAGCCTCTCCACTGCAAACACATGTTCACCCATTGGAAAAAGTTGATGGAATGGAGCCTCTGTCTGTTATGATCCATAGGCTTGTTCCATAATAGTTCCCCTTTGTTCAGCATTGCATTGGTAGGCCTACCTGACAATGTTATATATGTTATGTCTTGTACATGTATGCCCCTGTGATGTTATTACGTATGCTGGACACTGTGTACCATGGGGCGTTGAGGTTTGTCACTAGTTCCAAAGCTCTCACTCATTAGTGTACCCTCTATACAAGAGTGGGCTGGCCTTCCTTAGCTCTTCAGAGATTAACTCATTGGTACGTTTTTATTTATACTTGTGTAACTACATTGTCCAGCAGATTAAAACTATCGCCTGCGCTCACATGACTGACTGTGTTTTGTTGATTGTGCCTAAGGCCCATACAGAGCTATGGAAAAAAGCTTTCCAGTTCTCTTCCCCTTCAGCTTGGAACAAGCTTCTAATGGCCCTGAAATTACAGGAGCTCGTCTTTTTAAATTAGTTTAAAGCTTGGTTAAACAATATAATGGAAATTTAAGTAGGGGGCTGTCAATGTTTTGACACCTAGTTGCACCACACTTTCCCAAAACATTTTGCAGTTCAATGTGTAAATTGATGTTTTTTAACCATTTCACATGAGTTCCAAATATCTCTAACGGATTTTTTATGCGAGTGATGTCAGAATGCACTCACTGTTCCAAAATGTGATTGTTACGCAACAGGACAGCTAACCCACGCTGCCCTCAAACCAAGGCACACTGCCTGCTAATTATCTATAGGCTATGTTTCAACTTGTCAATTTCTAATTATTTTCTAACAAGTTTTATTTTCTAACAACAGTTTGAATTGAGCTGTGTTCTGCCTCCTCATTAATTCACATAAGTAGCCCATTTCCCTGTTGCGGACAATTTATGTTTGAGGCTTTAGTGAGCTGGACAAACTTCTCTCTTCAACAAGAACCCAAGCACTTCCCCAGTGTTTCCCCAGATCAAGTATGAAGACATTGTTTATCTCTAGTCAGAACAGAACTTGCACAAACTTTTCCCCCTGGCACATTATCCAGCTGGCGCTCGCATTGCCTTACAAATAATAACTTTGGACATGTGTGCGTTCCCATCAAGGTAAGTGCCTTATTTTCTGTATATCATGTTGTCATTTCTACTGTAACATACCGTATGTATGGATCATAATGTATTTACTGTTTTACTCACATGTTTTCAAGTACTGGTGATAAATCATGCATTCTGATTGTTGCATAGATTGTAATGGACACATATGATCTGTGTAAAATACTTTTTTGAAGGTTGTATTGATTACGATGAGCTAATGCTAAGCTATTTGACAGCTATGTGTGGCGCCATGTTTGTTGACATCATACAATGCATTCTGGTTGTCACGTAAGCATCTGTCATCATATCCCCCATGATACCTTCCCCCATTTCTACCCCCCATGGACTTGAAAACCCCCAACAAATGAAATGAACACTACCACAAACCCCCCTAAAATGGTTTTATCCCTGTTTAGCTTCATGCTACAGTTAGACTAGGCAGTAGGCTTGTATTTGGGGTGATGATCTGTGAGGTGATAACATTTTCTTTGCTTTGTGATTTGTCAAAAACGCTAAAAGACTTGTAAAGTAATGGGCTCCGGTTATTGTATGAACTGTAACGCGTACATCGAAGATTTGTAATATGCTGAAAAGTGGCCAAACTAAGTTCATATTTTTCAGGCAATGGGCGCAGCCATCTTTGACTTTGACTTTGTTTATTTGCGTCTTATAGTGAATGGCATTAGGACGTTTTTGCTTGTCAAACATAAACAAACATGGCTGTCATCGTAAAGAATTTAGCTGCTGTTAGCTTAGCTGACACACATCTCTTTTCTAAATAATATTACATTTCTCCCTTGTGCTCACCAGAGATGTGGTACATTGTCTAGTTGTTAGGTCGCTAACTCATGTTTTTTTTTTTTTGTCAGCGCAACCTGTTATTAAGACTGGTTTATGGAATGAGTTTGGCTGTGAATGTGTTTGCATTTATCTTTTACAATAAAATATGAAATTGAGGAATAAAGTTGTGAAGACCTTTATTTCCCATCAGTACAAAACATTGTTTGGATGCTTTTCAGATAACAATGCTGTTTGGACGCGTTTGTTGCATCATACGTTCTGTTGATAATGTTCCAACCACATATTTGCGATGGTACGCTGCAGGGACCACTCAACAATGATCACAAATACAGTACCAGTCAAAAGTTTGGACAAACCTACTTATTCAAGGGTTTTTCTTTATTTTTACTATTTTCTACATTGTAGAATAATAGTGAAGACATCAAAACTATGAAATAACACATATGGAATCATGTAGAATCCAAAACAGTGTTAAACAAATCAAAATATATTTTATATTTGAGATTCTTCAAAGTAGCCACCCTTTGCCTTGATGGCAGCTTTGCACACTCTTGGCATTCTCTCAACCAGCTTCCCCTGGAATGCTTCTCCAACAGTCTTAAAGGAGTTCCCACATATGTTGAGCACTTGTTGGCTGCTTTTCCTTCACTCTGCGGTCCAACTCATCCCAAACCATCTCAATTGGATTGAGGTCGGATGATTGTGGAGGCCAGGTCATCTGATGCAGCACTCCATCAATCTCCTTCTTTGTCAAATAGCCCTTACACAGCCTAATGGTGTGTTGGGTCATTGTCCTGTTGAAAAACAAATGATAGTCCCACTAAGCGCAAACCAGATGGGATGGCGTATCACTGCCGAATGCTGTGGTAGCCATGCTGGTTAAGTGTGCCTAGAATTCTAAACAAATCACAGACGGTGTCACCAGCAAAGCACCCCCATACAATGACACCTCCTCCTCCATACTTCACGGTGGGAACCACACATGCAGATATCATCCATTCACCTACAAAGACATGGCGGTTGGAACCAACAATCTCAAATTTGGACTCAGACCAAAGGACAGATTTCCACCGGTCTAATGTCCATTGCTCGTGTATCTTGGCCCAAGCAAGTCTCTTCTTATTATTGGTGTCCTTTAGTAGTGGTTTCTTTGCAGAAATTCGACCATGAAGGCCTTATTCACGCAGTCTCCTCTGAACAGTTGATGTTGAGATGTATCTGTTACCTGAACTCTGTGAAGCATTTATTTGGGCTGCAATTTCAAAGGCTGGTAACTCTATTGAACTTATCCTCTGAAGCGGAGGTATCTCTGGGTCTTCCATTCCTGTGGCGGTCCTCATGAGAGCCAGTTTCATCATAGCGCTTGAAGGTTTTTGCAACTGCAAACATTTTCTGGGATTGACTGACTTTCATGCCTTAAAGTAATGATGGACTGTCGTTTCTCTTTGCTTATTTGAGTTGTTCTTGCCATAATATGGACTTGGTCTTTTACGAAATAGGGCTATCTTCTGTATACCCCCCATGCCTTGTCACAACACAACTGATTAGCAAAACGCATTAAGAAGGAAATAAATTCCACAAATTAACTTTAAACAAGGCACACCAGTTAATTGAAATGCATTCCAGGTGACTACCTCATGAAGCTGGTTGAAAGAATGCCAAGAGTGTGCAAAGCTGTCATCAAGGCAAAGGGTTGCTACTTTGAATAATCTCAAATATAAAATATTCTTTGATTTGTTTAACACTTTTTTGGTTACTACATATTCCATATGTATTATTTCATCGTTTTGATGTCTTCACCATTATTGTACAATGTAGAAAATAGTAAAAAATTAAGAAAAACCCTTGAATGAGTAGGTGTGTCCAAACTTTGACTGGTACTGTATGTGTCAAAGGGTTAAACTGTGCTTTTTGTTTTATGTTGTAAATGTGTCTGCAACTTTGTGTGCTGCTATTTTGCCAGGTCTCTCTTGTAAAATAGATTGTTAATCTCAGTGAGACTAACCTGGTAAAATAAATTAAAAATGAACTATAATAAATAAATGAACTATAATAAATAATTCCAGGTACTTTTTTTTGCTCAGCAGATGAAATTCTACAGAACTGGGGATAGGATCTTATCTCTCGAACATAATCTCTTTCAGCAGTGCTATTGGAGGAACACAAGAAATGGCAGGACAGGAAGTATACTGAGGAGGACAGGAAATAAGAAGCACAAGCAGGAATAAACGGGGTTGAAATAGCCGGAGAGGAAATTTCCGTTCCTCTGTTTGAAGGCTTTCTTGTAGTAATATTCCTATGCTGTGTTTGAAAGACACAGCTGGTGCTTCTCTGTCAGATGTAGGTACTGATAGGATGATCACATTCAAACATCCAATACAATGATACAGATCAGCACCGAGGAGACACTGAACCACTTCTCCCTGTCTAGAGTCACATAAGGACTGATAACCTTTGTAGTGTGTGAAAAATATACAGTGCCATCAGAAAGTATTCACACCCCTTGACTTTTTCCACATATTGTTGTGTTACAGCTTGAATTTATAATGGATTACATTTAGATTGTGTGCCACTGGCCTACACACAATACCCCATAATGTCAAAGTAGAATTATGTTTTAAGAATTGTTTACAAATTAATTTAAAATGAAAAGCTGAAATGTCTTGAGTCAATAAGTATTCAACTGCTTTGTTATGGCAAGCCTAAATAAGTTCAGGAGTAAAAATGGGCTTAAAAAGTCACAGAATAAGTTGCATGGACTCACTCTGTGTGCACTAATAGTGTTTAACGTTACAGCCAAATTCAAAAAACGGATTAAATTGTTTTTCCCCCTCATCAATCTACACACAATACCCCATAATGACAAAGCAAAAACAGATTTATATACATAAAAAAAAAAAAAAAAAAAAAAGACATTTACATAAGTATTCAGACCCTTTACTCAGTACTTTGTTGAAGCACAATTGGCAGCAATTACAGCCTCGAGTCTTCTTGGGTATGAGGCTACAAGCTTGGCACACCTGTATTTGGGGAGTTTCTCCCATTCTTCTCTGTAGATCCTCTAAAGCTCTGTCAGGTTGGATGGGGAGCGTCGCTGCACAGCTATTTTCAGGTCTCTCCAGAGATGTTCGATGGGGTTCAAGTCCGGGCTCTGGCTGGGCCACTCAAGGACATTCAGAGTCTTGTCCTGAAGCCATTCCTGCGCTGTCTTGGCTGTGTGCTTAGAGTCGTTGTCCTGTTGGAAGGTGAATCTTCGCCCCAGTCTGAGGTCCTGAGTGCTCTGGAGCAGGTTTTCGTCAAGGATCTCTCTGTACTTTTCTCTGTTCATCTTTCCCTCGATCCTGACCAGTCTCCCAGTCCCTGCTGCTGAAAAACATCCCCACAGCATGATGCTGCCACCACCATGCTTCACCGTAGGGATGGTGCCAGGTTTCCTCCAGATGTGAAGCTTGGCATTCAGGCCAAAGAGTTCAATTTTGGTTTCATCAGACCAGAGAATCTTGTTTCTCATGGTCAGAGTCCTTTAGGTGACTTTTGGCAAACTCCAAGTGGGCTGTCATGTGCCTTTTACTGAGGAGTGGTCCGTCTGGCCACTCCATCATAAAGGCCTGATTGGTGGAGTGCTGCAGAGATGATTGTCCTTCCGGAAGGTTCTCCCATCTCCACAGAGGAACGCTGGAGCTCTGACAGACTGACCATCGGGTTCTTGGTCACCTCGCTGACCAACGGCCTTCTACCTCGATTGTTCGGTTTGGCCGGGCGGCCAGCTCTAGGAAGAGTCTTGGTGGTTCCAAACTTCTTCCATTTAAGAATGATGGAGGCCGCTGTGTTCTTTGTGACCATCAATGCAGCATAAATGTTTTGGTACCCTTCCCCAGATCTGTGCCTTGACACAATCCTGTCTTGGAGCTCTACAGACAATTCGTTCGACCTCATGGCTTGGTTTTTGCTCTGACATGCACTGTCAACTGTGGGACCGTATATAGATAGGTGTGTGCCTTTCCAAATCATGTCCAATCAATTTAACTTACCACAGGTGGACTCCAATCAAGTTGTATAAACATCTCAAAAATGATCAATGGAAACAGCATACACAAGAGCTCAATTTCGAGTCTCATAGCAAAGGGTCTGAATACTAAATAAGGTATTTCTGTTTTTTATTTTTAATACATTTGATAAAATTTCTAAAAACCTGTTTTCGCTTTGTCATTATGGGGTATTGTGTGTAGATTGATGAGGGGGAAAAATTATGTCATACATTTTAGAAAGGTCCCTTGGTCAAGCAGTGAATTTCAAACACAGATTCAACCACAAAGACCAGGGAGGTTTTCCAATGCTTTGCAATGAAGGGCACCTATTGGTAGAGGGGTCAAAATAAAAAAAACTGCCACTGAATATCCCTTTGGGCATGGTGAAGTTACTAATTACACTTTGGATGGTGTATCAATACACCCAGTCATTACAAAGATATAGGCGTCCTTCCTAACTCAGTTGCCAGAGAGGAAGGAAACTGCTTAGGGATTTCACCATGAGGCCAATGGTGACTTTAAAACAGTTACAGAGTTCAATGGCTGTGATAGGAGAAAACTGAGGATCGATCAACAACATTGCAGTTACTCCACAATACTAACCTAATTGACAGAGTGAAAAGAAGGAAGCCTGTACAAAATTAAAATATTCAATCTATGGCAAGCCTTGAAAATGGTTGTCTAGCAATGATCAATAACCAATTTGACAGAGCTTGAAGAATTTTGAAAATAATAATGGGCCACAGAGGCAGGTCCTTTCCTCCATCTTAGAAAAGCTCCTTGGGACAACAGCGGGACAAAACATGCGAGGCAAGGTCTTTGCTAGCCCTCCGCCCCTCCTGGCAGGAAGCGCCGAGCACAACCTGCCTATACGTGGGGGCCTGCCCATTAGAAACAGGAAGTACAAAGTGCAAACCAGCAACGACGCCCCACCCACCCCTCACACCAGAAAGACAGCAGAATCGAGAAGATGGTCTACTGAACTCACTGGTTGTTTTTTAAAGACTGATTTAGACTGGTCTATGTATTACAGCTTGACTGATACCATTATGATTATGACTATTCCAATGCAGGCCCTGGGTCAGTTGTTAAAGGGATGAAGTGGGGGTCATCAACATTTTGGAGGTGAAAAGGTACATGAAGATGAAACATTGTACAGGTTGGAAGATGGAGATCTGAAAACCCCTCAAATCCATTGATATGTAGCCAAAGTGCTTGAAAGTGTATCCAGCATCTACACTCATTTGACATTAAATCATCCCCTAGTAGATTATATGTATGTATTTACTTCTACCTTTTCATTCACGTCTAGGGACTCTATGCATTTGCTGCTATCTTGCTTCTTTCACTCTGTCAACCTGATGACATAAAGACAAACTGAAGCTCACAGACCTGAACCATTAAATGCACAACATGCATTTTCACAGCAGATAAGACACACAGTGGGGAGAACAAGTATTTGATACACTGTCGATTTTGCAGGTTTTCCTACTTACAAAGCATGTAGAGGTCTGTAATTTTTTATCATAGGTACACTTCAACTGCGAGAGACAAAATCTAAAACAAAAATCCAGAAAATCACATTGTATGATTTTTAAGTAATTAATTTGCATTTTATTGCATGACATAAGTATTTGATACATCAGAAAAGCAGAACTTAATATTTGGTACAGAAACCTTTGTTTGCAATTACAGAGATCATACGTTTCCTGTAGGTCTTGACCAGGTTTGCACACACTGCAGCAGGGATTTTGGCCCACTCCTCCATACAGACCTTCTCCAGATCCTTCAGGTTTCGGGGGCTGTCGCTGGGCAATACGGACTTTCAGCTCCCTCCAAAGATTTTCTATTGGGTTCAGGTCTGGAGACTGGATAGGCCACTCCAGGACCTTGAGATGCTTCTTACAGAGCCACTCCTTAGTTGCCCTGGCTGTGTGTTTCGGGTCGTTGTCATGCTGGAAGACCCAGCCACGACCCATCTTCAATGCTCTTACTGAGGGAAGGAGGTTGTTGGCCAAGATCTCGCGATACATGGCCCCATCCATCCTCCCCTCAATACGGTGCAGTCGTCCTGTCCCCTTTGCAGAAAAGTATCCCCAAAGAATGATGTTTCCACCTCCATGCTTCACGGTTGGGATGGTGTTCTTGGGGTTGTACTCATCCTTCTTCTTCCTCCAAACACGGCGAGTGGAGTTTAGACCAAAAAGCTATATTTTTTGTCTCATCAGACCACATGACCTTCTCCCATTCCTCCTCTGGATCATCCAGATGGTCATTGGCAAACTTCAGACGGGCCTGGACTTGCGCTGGCTTGAGCAGGGGGACCTTGCGTGCGCTGCAGGATTTTAATCCATGACGGCGTAGTGTGTTACTAATGGTTTTCTTTGAGACTGTGGTCCCAGCTCTCTTCAGGTCATTGACCAGGTCCTGCTGTGTAGTTCTGGGCTGATCCCTCACCTTCCCCATGATCATTGATGCCCCACGATGTGAGATCTTGCATGGAGCCCCAGACCGAGGGTGATTGACCGTCATCTTGAACTTCTTCCATTTTCTAATAATTGCGCCAACAGTTGTTGCCTTCTCACCAAGCTGCTTGCCTATTGTCCTGTAGCCCATCCCAGCCTTGTGCAGGTCTACAATTTTATCCCTGATGTCCTTACACAGCTCTCTGGTCTTGGCCATTGTGGAGAGGTTGAAGTCTGTTTGGTTGAGTGTGTAGACATGTGTCTTTTATACAGGTAACGAGTTCAAACAGGTGCAGTTAATACAGGTAATGAGTGGAGAAGAGGAGGGCTTCTTAAAGAAAAACTAACAGGTCTGTGAGAGCCGGAATTCTTACTGGTTGGTAGGTGATCAAATACTTATGTCATGCAATAAAATGCAAATTAATTACTTAAAAATCATACAATGTGATTTTCTGGATTTTTGTTTTAGATTCTGTCTCTCACAGTTGAAGTGTACCTATGATAAAAATTACAGACATGTACATGCTTTGTAAGTAGGAAAACCTGCAAAATCGGCAGTGTATCAAATACTTGTTCTCCCCATTGTATTTACTGCACTCCTGAGGCACAATGACTACACTCCAGGCAATTTCAGCTTAAAGTAAACACATCCATCACATTTGACATAATTTAATAAGTGTGTAATGCGCAACAGGGGATGTTTCCCGCTGTGGTGGCAGAATTTGGGGTGAGCTGAACTTCTCAAAGGATACGTTCTGTATTGGACTGTGATGTTATGCCTTTCATAGACTCCTGGTATGTCTGCACCCTCACACAAGGCCATTGTGTTCTGGAACTGTTGCTTGTATAAAATAACTTGTGTGAACAATATGATTGCATTATTACCTGCCACTATATAAGGGACATGGAACCATTTACTCTTGGAGTTCTTCCCTGTGAAATAGGAGATAGATCTCCCTCGCAGCTGCTTGATTAAAGATGTTTATATTATACAATTAATAGTCTGCCTTAATCTTTGGTTAGAGTTTTCCACAACACTGCTTTAATACACAATTGCTGATGGAGGGAGTACATTTCCTTAGTAATTTATTCAGACACACTTGGCAAGTTACGAGATTTATATTATAGCAAGGAGATTCACACACATGCACATGCACCCACATGCACAAGTCAGTTGACACAGTGTTTTTGTTGAGTGCATATAGGGATAGTATAATGATGTTCTGAATAACATAGATAAATCACAGGAGCCTTAATCAAACCACTAAGGCGGAGAGAGTAATTAATCACTCACAGCACAATAACACTCTGGGTAGTGTCCCTCTATCCTCTCCTCTCCCTGACAGCACCGCTCAGTACCTTCCATGGAAGACCATGGTTACACATCATCATTACTACTATCACCACTGTAGCCTTAGTATGGCAATGGGACTCATGTTAGAATAACATTTCTCCCCACAAAATACAATCTATATAAAATGAATGGACAAAAATGCTAATATTGTGTTTGATTGACTCAGAAATAGATCTTTAAAATAAAATAATTCAGTGTAAGGAAGGCAATGCCACAAACTGATATAAGGTTCTAGTGAGACTCCCCACTCACCACAGACTGACTATCCCATGATGATTGAGTGTTGGGCTAGGATTCCTCTGGTCACTACAGTCCCTCCCTGGTTACAACAGTAACTGTACTATGATGGATGACAGAAGGTTCGACCAGTTCAAAGGTGAACCTGTGACATTCAGAATGTTCTTGAAAAGAGAGAATTGACAGATGACATGTTGTTCTCACTTCCTCAAAATGCCTCAAGTATCCTCAACAAGGGAGGACTCTCACACGAGAGGGCAGGTATGGATACTGGAGGAGTGTTTTTCACTGTAATGTGTAGCTAGGCTATCACTGCCTTATGTAAGCTTTAGTCTACCATGTGGCATGTTATTACACTAATATGAGCTAATTTGTCCTCTATTATGAAGACATCTGCTCATTTCTTCAATTAGGCTACACACAGTATCTTATCACAGTTTTATTGACCATCAGGACTTCATTAGGAAAACCCTGAATGATGGTGCACTTTGATCACTATCTATAGGAGCCTGATAACTTCTTCAACAGACACGAAGACAATGGGTGATTCTTCACAAAACCCAGACAAAGAAATACCATGATTTGGGGGACTTTCAAGAAATGCAATTCATAGAATAGTCCTTTGGAGGAAAGATTGTTGACATATATTTGACATTTCTATCTAAAAGCATAATTGAGAAATAATGTATCAATATTTATTACATTTTGGCCTTACTCAGGTTTCCTTTAAGACTTCATAGTGTTTCATCCGTAGGTGCTACAAAGCAAACAGTGGTGTCAATCAATCACTCCTAAAGGATGAAGAATATGTTATAAAAAAAAAGAATAACAATTGTGTGTACTTTTTTTTTCAACAGAATGTGGGATCAGCTGATGCTCATGTTGTCTGGGACACTTTCAAAAGTGTATTCAGAGGCCATTCAATCAAGTGGTCATCATGGGGGGGAAAACGCTATATGTTAGGAGGGAAAATGAATTAACTGAAGATATAAATGACTTGAATAAACACATTTATGCAGTAGTAGACCCTCCGATTGAAATACTTATTCTGATCAAGAGTAGACAACATGAACTTGAGAGCATTTATTCAGAAAGGGTTAATGGTAATATTTACAGATCAAGGGCAGCTTGTATGGAAAAAGTGGAAAAGTGTACAAGCTTTCTTTGTAGGTTGAACCAAAGTGTAACGATCCCGGCAGTCTGAGTCGGGTCCTGTCTGTGGACTAGTTTTTCTGCTCGGGATCTCCAGTTTCCCGAGGGTTCTGGAACGCTCCGGGGAGCTCTCTTGATTTCCGCACCTGCATCCCATCAGCAATCTGCACACCTGGTCCTGATCATCACCCTTCTTAGGCTCTGGCCTAACATCCATTCCCTGCCGGATCGTTAGCCATGAACAGTAGGTTTATCAGAGTATCAGTCTTAGGGCTTCTAGCGTTAGTTTTGTTGTTTTGCACCTTGTTGGTTTGTTGTTTACTTACCTCCGTTTTGTTCCATCTGCAGTCACTTCGTCCGGAACCTTCATCCAACCTCTGCCTGGTGGTCGGCGGCTGCCGAGCCATGATTGGATCAACCACTGCACCCCCAACAACTAATCAACGCCGCCCGCTCTGTTCCCTGGATTATTCAGCATCACTCTTGAATTTGTAAATAAACACTCACCTTCGTTTCAACTTACCTTGTCCTGGTCTGCTTCTGGGTTCTGGCTTTGTAACTCGTGACAGAACGATCCGGCCAGTAATGAACCCAGCGGACCTGGACTCTGTTCGCCATGCCATTTCCCATCAGGAGAAGATGTTGGGACAACATAGCACGGCACTACAGGAGATAGCGTTGTCAGTTCGGAACCTTTCTACCGGTCTGACGGAGGTCCAGAACCAGCGCAAGTTTCCGGTGGAGGATCCACTACCGGTTTCACCCATCTCGCCTGCCGCGTCTGGAGCTGTGTCCTTCCGTGAGCCCAAGGTTCCGACGCCGGATAAATATGAGGGGGAGCTGGGAAGATGCCGTTCTTTCCTTATGCAGTGTGGGTTAGTGTTCGATCTACAGCCCTACTCTTATGCCACAGACAAGGCTAGGATAGCCTTTGTGATTGAGTTGCTGCGTGGTCGAGCGCTGGAGTGGGCTTCAGCCGTTTGGGAACGACAAGACCCCTGCATGGCTTCATACCAGGGGTTCACGGCCGAGATGAGGAAGCTCTTCGACCATTCCGTCCGAGGGAGGGACGCAGCTAGGCGCCTGTTTTCGCTTCACCAAGGAACTCGCAGCGTGGCCGACTTCGTGATCGAGTTCAAGACGTTGGCTGTGGAGAGTGGGTGGAATGAGGAGTCTCTGCAAGCGGCCTTTTACCAGGGTCTGTCGGAGCAGCTCAAGGATGAGTTGATCTCCTATCCGGAGCCTAGTTACCTGGACAGCTTGGTAGCCTTGTCTATTCGGGTGGATAATCGAGTCCGAGAGCGAAGGAGGGAGAAGCAATGGGGTCCGTCCAATCGATCAGCTTCTCAGTTCCCAGTCGGGTCGGGTGGTGGACCAGAACACGTCGATCATTCTCCACCACAAAGGATTAGTGGAGAGGTCCTCTCTCCCGATTCTGAACCCATGCAAGTGGGGCGGCACGGGTTAACCAAGGAGGAGCGTCAACATAGACGTAAGACCAACTGCTGCCTCTACTGTGGTAGCTCAGGACATTACATCTCCACTTGTTCCCGGCGGTCGTCAAACTGCCCGGCTCGCTAAAGTTGGGAGGACTTTTAGCGAGCCAGTTTCAACCTCTCAGTACCTCTGTCAGACCCCGTTTCCCGGCTACCCTTGTGAACAGGAATCAGAGCTTAGCGATCAACGCTTTTATCGATTCAGGTGCCGATGGAAGCTTTCTTGATGCCGAGTTGGTGGAACAGCTGGGGCTTTCCAAGGAGCAATTGCCGGAAGCCATTGAAGCGACCACTCTGAACGGCAGTAGTCTGGCACGTATCACGATGAGGACTGAACCGGTTAAGATGCTGTTGTCGGGGAATCATTCGGAGATGATTTCATTCTTCATTCTGCCCGTCTTCCCATGTTCCTCTGGTCCTTGGATACCCCTGGCTGAAGGAACACAATCCCACGTTCGATTGGGTGACGGGCAAGGTAACGAGTTGGAGCCTTGATTGTCATGCTAACTGTCTCAAGACTGCCTGTCCCCATTCGGTTCCCAGTCAGGTGATTGAGGCTAAACCCCCAGATTTGTCCCTGGTTCCCGAGACATATCACGATTTGGGGGAAGTGTTCAGTAAGCAGAAGGCTCTGTCACTCCCTCCCCACCGACCATATGATTGTGCCATCAACCTGTTCCCTGGAGCTGTCTACCCCAAGGGAAGGTTATACAGTATCTCCCGCCCTGAACGTGAGGCTTTGGAGACCTACATCAAGGAGTCCCTAGCTGCTGGTCTCGTTCGGTCCCTCGTCATCACCCCTGGGGGCAGGGTTCTTCTTTGTGGGTAAGAAGGATGGCTCTCTTCGACCGTGTATTGATTATCGGGGGTTGAATGACATCACGGTCAAGAACAAGTATCCCCTGCCCTTGATGAGTTCTGCCTTCGACTCCTTACAGGGTGCTACGGTGTTCACCAAGTTAGACCTACGCAATGCGTATCACATGGTCCGGATCAGAGAGGGAGACGAGTGGTTGACGGGTTTCAATACACCGATGGGTCACTTCGAGTATCAGGTGATGCCGTTTGGACTGACCAATGCTCCAGCGGTATTCCAGAGTATGGTGAACGACGTCCTGAGAGATATGATCGGTCTCTTTGTGTTTGTTTACCTGGATGACATTCTGATCTTCTCGAAGGAACCTTCCGACCACGTCCAGCATGTCCGGCAGGTTCTGCAGCGATTGTTGGAGAATCGCCTGTTCGTGAAGGCCGAGAAGTGCGAGTTTCACGCCCACACGACATCCTTTCTCGGGTACATCATCTCCAGGGGAGAGATTAGGATGGACCAGGAGAAGGTTAGAGCGGTTCTGGAATGGGCCCAGCCCGGTACGAGATTGCAGCTCCAGAGATTTTTGGGGGTTTGCGAATTTCTACCGCAGATTCATCCGGGATTACAGCCGTGTGGCCGCTCCGTTAACTGCCTTGACTTCCAGTATCAGGAGCTTCAAGTGGAATCCGGAGGCGGATCGAGCGTTTCTGGATTTGAAGAGGCGATTCACCAACGCACCGATTCTCTCTCAACCGGACACGGCCCGTCAGTTCGTCGTTGAAGTGGACGCGTCTGATGTGGGAGTTGGCGCCATCCTGTCGCAGCGATGCTCCACGGACAGTAAACTCCATCCCTGCGCCAACTACTCTCCGTCGCCTTTCGCCTGCGGAGAGGAATTACGATGTGGGTAACCGGGAGCTTCTCGCGGTGAAACTTGCCTTGGAGGAGTGGCGCCACTGGTTGGAGGGGGCGGAGCAACCGTTTATTGTCTGGACTGACCACAAGAATCTTGCTTACGTGCAATCGGCTAGACGTCTCAACTCCCGTCAGGCCAGGTGGTCGTTGTTTTTCCGGACGATTCAATTTTTTCCCTGACGTTCCGACCTGGATCTAAGAACGGCAAGGCGGACGCCTTGTCTCGGATGTTCTCCAAGACGGAGGAGAGTGGGTCCAAGACCGAGACAATTCTCCCCCGGAACTGCGTCGTGGGAGCTGTTAGGTGGAAGATTGAGGAGGAGGTGATGGCGGCTCTTCGGACGCAGCCCGGTCCCGGTAACGGTCCACCCGGTCGGTTGTTTGTGCCTGAGTCGGTTCGTCCTGCGGTCCTCAAATGGTCCCACGCCAGCAAGATGGCTTGTCACCCTGGCGTGGCTCGGATGATGGCGTTTCTTCGCAGACGTTTTTGGTGGCCTGCCATGGCCGAGGATACTCGGGGTTATGTTGCTGCCTGTCCAGTGTGTGCGCAGAATAAGGGTACCAATCGGCCCAGCTCTGGACTACTTCACCCCCTTCCTATTCCCCGGCGACCATGGTCGCATCTGGCCCTGGACTTTGTCACTGGGTTGCCCGCTTCTGAGGGGAACACGGTCGTTCTGACTATCGTGGACAGATTCAGCAAGTTCGCCCACTTTGTGCCAATTGCCAAGCTTCCCTCTGCCTCGGAGACGTCCGAGATCCTGGTTAGGGAGGTTTTCAGGGTCCACGGGTTGCCCAGTGATATCGCTTTCCGACCGTGGTCCTCAGTTTACCTCTGCTGTCTGGAAGTCCTTCTGTTTGGCCATTGGAGCTACAGTCAGTCTCACATCTGGTTTTCACCCCCAATCTAATGGTCAGGCGGAGAGAGCCAACCAGAAGATGGAATCCACGCTACGCTGCCTGGCCTCTTCCAACCCCACCTCCTGGGTCTCTCAGTTGCCTTGGGTTGAGTATGCCCACAATACTCTCCCTACATCTGCCACTGGGATGTCTCCCTTCCAGTGCCTGTATGGCTACCAACCTCCCTTGTTCCCTTCTCAGGAGAAGGAGCTCTCAGTGCCTTCTGTTCAGGCCCATATTCGTTGCCACCGGACCTGGCATCGGGCCAGAAAGGCACTCCTTAGAGTTTCGGACCGGTATCAGCTCCAGGCGAATCGTCGCCGGATCCCCGCCTCCCACCTACACCATCGGAGATAGGGTCTGGTTGGCCACACGGGATCTTCCTTTACGGACTGAGTCTAGGAAGTTGTTACCGAAGTTCATTGGTCCGTTTGTGGTGGAGAAGGTGATCAATCCGGTGGCAGTTCGACTCAAACTCCCGAGGACGCTCAGAGTCCATCCCACCTTTCATGTCTCCTGCCTCAAGCCTGTTTTCCTCAGTCCTCTGTTGCCTCCTCCGCCTCCTCCTCCTCCTCCTCGGATGATCGGAGGTGGTCCTGCCTACACGGTGCGACGATCATGGATTCCAGACGGCGGGGCCGGGTTTCCAGTATCTCGTGGACTGGGAGGGGTATGGTCCTGAAGAGAGGAGTTGGATTCCGCGGCGACAGATCCTAGATGCTGACCTCATCCGTGACTTCTACCGCCTCCATCCTGGCGCTCCGGGAGTCCGCCCGGTGGCGTTCGTCGGAGGGGGGTACTGTAACGATCCCGGCAGTCTGAGTCGGGTCCTGTCTGTGGACTAGTTTTTCTGCTCGGGATCTCCAGTTTCCCGAGGGTTCTGGAAACGCTCCGGGGAGCTCTCTTGATTTCCGCACCTGCATCCCATCAGCAATCTGCACACCTGGTCCTGATCATCACCCTTCTTAGGCTCTGGCCTAACATCCATTCCCTGCCGGATCGTTAGCCATGAACAGTAGGTTTATCAGAGTATCAGTCTTAGGGCTTCTAGCGTTAGTTTTGTTGTTTTGCACCTTGTTGGTTTGTTGTTTACTTACCTCCGTTTTGTTCCATCTGCAGTCACTCGTCCGGAACCTTCATCCAACCTCTGCCTGGTGGTCGGCGGCTGCCGAGCCATGATTGGATCAACCACTGCACCCCCAACAACTAATCAACGCCGCCCGCTCTGTTCCCTGGATTATTCAGCATCACTCTTGAATTTGTAAATAAACACTCACCTTCGTTTCAACTTACCTTGTCCTGGTCTGCTTCTGGGTTCTGGCTTTGTAACTCGTGACACAAAGGAATCAACATAAGAAAACTGTCATAAAACTGCTTCCCTCTGAAGGGCTTAATTTATTATCACCCCACCAGATATTACAGGAGCAAGTACAATATTTCAGTCACATTTTTTCTTTAGAGAAGCAGCTAACCCCATTATCAGAACTTGACCGTAACATCTTCTTCCCTGAAGACAATGAGAACCAGTTAATAGAAATACAAAAGGGGTTGATTGCTGACGATGAACTACTAATGGAAATGAACTCTTTCCAAACGGGTAAATCTCCTGGCTATGACTGTATACCAATTGAGGTGTACAGGGTCTTGTTTACAGAAATCAAATAACCTTTGCTCACCTGCTTCAATTTTTTATTTGAACAGGGGGAACTATCAACAACCCAAAGAGAGAGACTGATTACATTACTATTTACATTTGACATTTTAGTCATTTAGCAGACACTCTTATCCAGAGCGACTTACAGTTTTAGTGAGTGCATAAATGTTTCATACTATTGAAGCAGGAAGCAAATGGCCAATATAAAAGCCCTGTACACCTCAAAAACTAGAGACCCATAGTGTGCTGTGACACCCATATTGTATTAAAATGTTTATCACTTGGAATGAAGAAAGTTATAAGCAAAATTACTCAAAGTGAGCAATCTGGCTTTATTGAGGGTCGCAACATTGGTGACAATATTCGTTATTTTCTGGAAACTATTCAACATTATGTAAAAGAAGAAAAGACATGTTTGGTGTTTATTGCTTATTTTTAGAAGGCTTTTGATAAGATAAATTGGGATTTCATTTATAGATGCCTTCAGTATTTTAATGTTGTTAAGTCATATTCAATGGTTTAGAGCATAATAGGCATTTATCTGAGAACTTTGAGCTATTTAGAGAGGTCTGACAAGGGGATCCAGTTTTGCCTTATTGGCTATTGAGATGCTGGCTATCAGAATCAGGAACAATTCCAATATAGTATGTCTGAGTATCAATGGTCTTGAAACCAATATGTCCTTATATACAGATGATACAACATTTCCCATTCAGCTTATCAAGTCTAAAACCAAATTATGAGAAATTACCCATTTTGAGAGTGGGTTCTTTAAGAAAGTCCAACTATCTTTTGCCATGTAGCGTAGTAAATAAGTGGAGCAATGGCCCAGTGGACATGCTTGGCATCCACATTCCAGAAAGAATTAAGCATCTTGTAAAGGATAACTTTGATTTGAAACTAGCCAAGATTGGCAAAATACTATTGCCGTGGAAAGGTAAAGCTTTGTCTTTATATGGCAGAGTGACATTGATAAACACCTTCATTGTCTCTCAGTTTATCTATTTTTTCCTGACACTTCCATCCCCAGATAAGGTTTTCTTTAAGCAGTTTGAAGCCAAAATCATTCCGTTTATATGGAATGGTAAAACAGAAAAGGTCAAACGGAAATATTTCTATAATACATATGACAATGGAGGGCTGTACTTAATATTGAAGCCTTGAATCAATTTCTGAAAGCCTCATGGATTCAAAAACGAAATTTAAATATGAGTTGGATCTCATGTAAAATCTGAGAAAAGACAAACCCACTTTTCAATTCCAAAATATTTGCTTTTATACAAATTAAGTCTTTGCACTTTACTTGGTTCCTGCAGGATTTCTTAATGGACATACTCACATTCTTCAAAGAATCAAGAAAAGCTTGGTTGCATTTTCAATATTATACCCTGTAAAAAATTACAGATATTCTGAGCCAAATCATATGGTTGAATTCAAATATACTGATAAAAAATTTAAAATGTGTGTCTGGAAAATGGGATCTTATTTTTAAATGATATCATTGATAGTAATGGGAATTGTATTGCATTTGAAACACTTTGCCCAATGTATGTAAACATACAGTATGTACAAATCATAATTACAATCAATTACTGGCAGTAATTCCAACAGAATGGAAGAAAAAGTTTTAAGGGAAAGAAAAGAGAAACTGTTTGTTTGTAGACAAATTAAATCTCACAGATGTTAACTAGAGATAAAATCAATAAAGACATGTAACATTTTCATTTGGAAAACAACAAATCTTCTTACTGGGAAGAGCAGTTTGATACTCCCAACCCTTGGAAATACGTTTTTGGTTTGATTTATAGAACAACATTAGACACATTTCTGGCTACTAACAAGATGTTACAAATATGGGGCATCGAAGAATCCCCTTTGTGCTGTTTTTGTTGTGTGGAAGTGGAGGATTTGTTACATATTTTCTGCTATTGCCCCAAAGTTGCTAACTTTTGGGCAAAAGTACAAGAGTGGTTACTTCCTGTTTTACACAATTTTACAACAAGATATACAATATCTTGACTCTGCTGGGGAAGGTTTTCACTTTTAAAACACAGAAAACAAATATGTTTGTATTGGATTCTTTCAAAAATAAAAGTAAATCACCATTATACACTAGAAGGATTGAAAGTGGGAGGTCCTAAGATTTTACTGATAAGTGGGACCAAATAAAATGTCAAGAGGGATGGGCCTGATTCCATATACAAAAGGAAGGTGCTCCTGATCACCAGTCTTATGACAATTCTAGTTGTTTTTTGTTTTTGTTTCTTGAGTTGTATTTATTGTATGTAATTCCTGTTTATGTCCTTTTGTATTTTGTTAGGGTAATTTGCTTGTGTGTGTCCACCACACCAAGGTAGTGGGCTGAAGAGGGTGGGGTGTTCTGGGGGAGGTGTGGGTGGTAGTCTGGGGGACCATGAACCTTTAGCTCCCACTTCCCTATTGTGGCATGGTTAAAAATACTTTTTATAATAAAGAAGCATTTTAATAAAAAATAAAAAATGTGTCCCACAAATGTGGGGGGTGGAAGTAGGTAAAAAAAGGATGAAAAAAAAGAGGAAAAACAGTGGTGTCATATGAAGCTGTAATGAATACTCAGGGAGAAAAAGGTGTAGATTCACGCGCAGAGTGCGGTAGGTATTTATTTCGCCTTCGCAAAAGGCAGGAATCGTGGTCACAGGCAGGCAATGGTCATACACAGGCAGGCAAACAGGCAGGAGAATCAAAAACTAGGACTGAAGGCTATAACTGGTTCTCACAAACAAGCTACAAAAAGGCTTAGTAGAGTCAAAACGAACAATACCTCACAAGGCACAAACAGAATGAACTGAACTAAATAAGGAGCTAATGAGACCAGGTGAGTAACAAACAGGTGAAATCAGTGAACAAAAATGAGACAGAGCTACGTTCAAGAACACAAAGAAACAGGGCTATGTTCAAGAACACAAGGTTGACTAAGAAAATAAATACAGAACCTTACAGAAGCGTTGCCGCTTGATCTGTAATATGAATAGTATTTTGATTTCAATCATGTTTTTAACATTCATTTATGAATATTGAACAATATAAAAATGAATATTGAAAATATGTTTATTTTTTTTATTGGCAAATGTTTCATATTATTGTTGAACATAATATACTCTTCTGGCATATCAAAGTTCCAGAGTGGGATCTCTGCTATTATTGGAGTTATGATCCAATTTGAAGCATTACCAACAGAGTGAATGTGAAAATGGATTCAAAATGGTCGCCCCCTGCTGGTGATTTGCAGGATGTGCAATGATACAAGTAAAAGGAGGGCTGTGATCTGTTACATTGCCTACTATGCCAATTTATCTGTATAAAATGGACCATACCTTTAAAACTAGCAGAGATCCTACTCTGGAACTGTGATATGCCCGTAGAGTATATTATGTTCAACAATATATTAAAACATTTGCCAAATCAAAAATTGTATATTTTCAATATTCATAAATATTTTATTGAGATCAAAATACTACTCATATTACACAGCAAGCGCTAAAGCTTCATATGAAACCAATTCTTGCTTTGTAACATTTCCAGATAAAACATTATGGGGTCTTAAAGGCATTCTACGGAACTTTGGCGACTACTAAGTATTGGGCTGGAAGTGTCAATGTGTAGTTCATACATGCATAATCTATGAGCAGAATTACTGTTTTACATCAATTGGCCACAAAATCCCTAGTGTGAAAGCGACTGTTTTTCTGGAAGGTGGGCTGCGCCATTTTCTCTACATCTTACCCCACATGGGTCAGCCCTCTAGCCAATGAGCTTCAGCCCCTTGCCATTTGAGTGACAACTAGCAAGATGCACACACAGCAGAACGAGAGAGCAATGACATGGTGCACATATACAGTGGGGGAAAAAAGTATTTAGTCAGCCACCAATTTTGCAAGTTCTCCCACTTAAAAAGATGAGAGAGGCCTGTAATTTTCATCATAGGTACATGTCAACTATGACAGACAAAATGAGAATTTTTTTTCTCCAGAAAATCACATTGTAGGATTTTTAATGAATTTATTTGCAAATTATGGTGGAAAATAAGTATTTGGTGAATAACAAAAGTTTCTCAATACTTTGTTATATACCCTTTGTTGGCAATGACACAGGTCAAACGTTTTCTGTAAGTCTTCACAAGGTTTTCACACACTGTTGCTGGTATTTTGGCCCATTCCTCCATGCAGATCTCCTCTAGAGCAGTGATGTTTTGGGGCTGTCGCTGGGCAACACAGACTTTCAACTCCCCTCCAAAGATTTTCTATGGGGTTGAGATTTGGAGACTGGCTAGGCCACTCCAGGACCTTGAAATGCTTCTTACGAAGCCACTCCTTCGTTGCCCGGGCGGTGTGTTTGGGATCATTGTCATGCTGAAAGACCCAGCCACGTTTCATCTTCAATGCCCTTGCTGATGGAAGGAGGTTTTCACTCAAAATCTCACGATACATGGCCCCATTCATTCTTTCCTTTACACGGATCAGTCGTCCTGGTCCCTTTGCAGAAAAACAGCCCCAAAGCATGATGTTTCCACCCCCATGCTTCACAGTAGGTATGGTGTTCTTTGGATGCAACTCAGCATTCTTTGTCCTCCAAACACGACGAGTTGAGTTTTTACCAAAAAGTTCTATTTTGGTTTCATCTGACCATATGACATTCTCCCAATCCTCTTCTGGATCATCCAAATGCACTCTAGCAAACTTCAGACGGGCCTGGACATGTACTGGCTTAAGCAGGGGGACACGTCTGGCACTGCAGGATTTGAATCCCTGGCGGCGTAGTGTGTTACTGATGGTAGGCTTTGTTACTTTGGTCCCAGCTCTCTGCAGGTCATTCACTAGGTCCCCCGTGTGGTTCTGGGATTTTTGCTCACCATTCTTGTGATCATTTTGACCCCACGGGGTGAGATCTTGCATGGAGCCCCAGATCGAGGGAGATTATCAGTGGTCTTGTATGTCTTCCATTTCCTAATAATTGCTCCCACAGTTGATTTCTTCAAACCAAGCTGCTTACCTATTGCAGATTCAGTCTTCCCAGCCTGGTGCAGGTCTACAATTTTGTTTCTGGTGTCCTTTGACAGCTCTTTGGTCTTGGCCATAGTGGAGTTTGGAGTGTGACTGTTTGAGGTTGTGGACAGGTGTCCTTTATACTGATAACAAGTTCAAACAGGTGCCATTAATACAGGTAACGAGTGGAGGACAGAGGATCCTCTTAAAGAAGAAGTTACAGGTCTGTGAGAGCCAGAAATCTTGCTTGTTTGTAGGTGACCAAATACTTATTTTCCACCATAATTTGCAAATAAATTCTTAAAAAATCCTACAATGTGATTTTCTGGATTTTTTTCCCTCCATTTGTCTGTCATAGTTGATGTGTACCTATGATGAAAATTACAGGCCTCTCTCATCTTTTTAAGTGGGAGAACTTGCACAATTGGTGGCTGACTAAATACTTTTTTTCCCCACTGTATGCACATATATGACGTAGTATGCCTTTTTTAGGGACCACTTTTGGCTTGTGAGTGCTACTTTCAGAACTACTGGCTAAAAAGTATACAAAAGTACCGGGGATTCCCTCATCCACCAATGATATCACAATATGAGATCAAATTGCATATTCCACATCGAACTTATAATGTTTTCAAATGAGATTACTTCACGGTGATTAAGCTCTTTTGATGGAATTCTGATCGGATTGCTTTGTTGTCTGCCTTGTTGACATAATTGATAAAATAGACAGAGAGAGAGGGAGACAGAGAGAGAGAAGTTTTAATGTCAGTCAGTCAGCTATGAAGGACATCTCTGGGTTAACATGATTATTAGTCATCAGATCTCAGAGGCTGTCACATGGAACAAAAATCTCATTATTAAAAAAAACTAGAATGTTCTCTTCAGATAAAAACCAGAGAGGACTTCATATTGCATGAATACACATATACATATGCTGACATTTAAAAATAAATCCCAGAATTATATCTGCATCAAACTGCAGGGAGCTCCATGATGTAATTGCATACATTAGGCAGATTTTGGTGACCTCTGCGGAAGGTAATGGTTGCAAATGTGCTTTAATATGGGTGGGTGGGGGTGGGCAGATGGATTAATGACATTAATGTGCTCCCAGGCATGTCTCTTAAAATACGCTAAGGCACATCTAAGGTTTATTAATCATTCTGTGATTTGATGAACCACCCAGTGTAATTAGTGTAATCTGGGTAGATCACTTAGATAGACCTACTGGTGAGAAGCAGAGGAGTAGAGAGTGAAAGCCATATCCAATGGAGTCATATCACGTGTCTTTCTACCCCCACCCTGCCAGAGTAACATTTTAGCAGTAGGCTAAATAGACAGTCTATGCCTAGTATGTAAAACACACACATTCAAGTCAAGTTTATACGTATCTCCTTTGCTCACTTTCTAAAACAATTCACTTTGCTGTGGAAGCTATGTTGTGTCCATTTCCCTTCATTCCTTTGTTTTCTGAGGTGTAAATCAGGGGTTCCCAAACTTTTTTGGCCCACGACCCCATTTTGATATCTGAAAATTATCACGACCCCAACCATGTGAAAAAAAACTGCCAATGTTTACTTTTTTATTTGGGGCTGAGGTAGTCAATTGAAAAACATTCTAACTGTATTTCTGATTGTCTTCCCAACTCACCATGACATACTTTTAATGTGGGGCTATGACAGTCAATTGCAAATTAGTTTGACATAATATCTCTTATCTCACCACAACTAATGAGATGGGTGTGCTTGATGTATGTCGCGTCAGAGCTTCTCAAAGTCAGCGGGCATGGTCGACAGTGCGCACCTCTGCTGTCACATCCAACCTGGATCAATATTTGGTTTTAATGCAGACGTGAGCACTGAATCCAGCTTCACACAGATATGAGCTGGCGAAGGGTAGCCTACTATGAGTTTTATGGTACTTTTAAGACAACTGGTAACTCTGAAAAATACGAGGTCAAATCATGACGTCAGTGATATTTCGGTCGGTAAATTTGAGCTAGAATGAGGCCCGAGATCGAATTCCGAGTCGGAGTTCCTTTCTTTCCGAGTTCCCAGTTGTCTTGAACGCACTGAAGTCGGAAGTCTTAGATTTCCAAATTCCCAGTTCCCAGTTGTTTTGAACGCGGCATTAACGCTCAGAGGGAGACTGCAGGGTATTTATTCCCTTTAAATCAGGAACCAAAACTCCTCTGTAGTGATGGGTGAATGCGTTGTCTGCAGCATTTGGTGACATGACAGCTCGATCAGCTGAGCCAGGATCACAGTCAAACGGCTTGGGAAGTAGGTTTCAAAGTGCTCTTCCAAGTGTTGGAAGTGAGCAGTCATCACTCATGTGGGACACTTACTGATGCTGTTTTCTGTTATTTTATTTTCATTACACAGAAAGTCAAGCATGTCTGTTTTTTTATATTCATTATGACTGACAACAGTTCATCTCTCAATCTGAAAAAAAATATTTCCTACACCACCAAGCCTCGGAGTGAAATAGAACATTGTCATGCTCTGCAGCCAGCCAGCCAGCCAGCCAGCCCCATATCTCCACATACCGAACAGGGAACAGGGATGCCAAACAGGTGTGCGCGCATTAGATGTGGTTTGAGTTACCTGCTGCAGTACATCTCTGAGTTCTGTGCTCAGCTCTTTTGCCACCAGTTGTTCTCAGTGTATCATACAATGCGTCCATATGGCAGAGGGAGACACATTCATAACTAGCGTGCAGAGACCTGCCCGCCGTCCCGCCATAGATGGAGCCCCATCTGTGCAAAAGCCCACCATTTGATCCCGTCAATATAGCCACGCAGCACACTGAACATCCCCTATGCCGGTTCATGCTCAGGAATCGTGAGACAGAACAGTATGTCCTCGTGAATAGCATCCCCTGACAAATAAGTGAACAAAAGTCAATGCATGGGTATCTATACCTTCAATGTCCATTTGGAGAGCATAGGCTGGGGAGTTTTTGAGTCATTCAGTCAGAGCATAAATTCTTCCTTCAACAGTGTTATCTGACAAAGGTATTGATTTGAGTCTCTGTGCCTCTGCCTCCCCACACACTGTTTTCAACATATCAATAGTGTGTGGTTTCATAGCGTAGCAGGCCGAGCCATTCACTGTGGGAATGATTCAAGAGCAACGGTCAAGTGTGGCCTTTTCCCATGATCTAAAGGCACTCTGGCTGAATTGTATCTTTTAGATTTCAATAATTTTTATTTAGATGTTGAAGGTTAACCACATTACAATGATTTTGAGATACAAAGACGCTATCTATATTTTTGCATATACAGTACCAGTCAAAAGTTTGGACACAACTACTCATTCAAGGGTTTTTCTTTATTTTTACTATTTTCTACATTGTAGAATAATAGTGAAGACATCAAAACGTTGAAATAACACATACGGAATCATGTAGTAACCAAAAAAGTGTTAAACAAATCAAAATATATTTTATATTTTGGATTCTTCAAAGTAGCCACCCTTTGCCTTGATGACAGCTTTGCACACTCTTGGCATTCTCTCAACCAGCTTCATGAGGAATGCTTTCCCAACAGTCTTGAAGGAGTTTCCACATATGCTGAGGACTTGTTGGTTGCTTTTCCTTCACTCTGCGGTCCAACTCATCCCAAACCATCTCAATTGGGTTGAGGTTGGGGGATTGTGAAGGCCAGGTCATCTGATACAGCACTTCATCATTCTCCTTTGTCAAATAGCCCTTACACAGCCTGGAGGTGTGTTGGGTCATTGTCCTGTTGAAAAACAAATTATAGTCCCACTAAGCGCAAACCAAATGGGATAGCGTATCGCTGCAGAATGCTGTGGTAGCCATGCTAGTTAAGTGTGGCTTGAATTCTAAATAAAACACAGACAGTGTGACCAGCAAAGCACCCCCACACCATCACACCTCCTCCTCCATGCTTAACGGTGGGAACCACACATGTGGAGATCATCCGTTCACCTACTCTGCATCTCACAACTACACAGTGGTTGGAACCAATAATCTCAAATTTGGACTCATCAGACCAAAGAACATATTTCCACCGATCTAATGTCCATTGCTTTTGTTTCTTGGTCCAAGCAAGTCTCTTCTTATTATTGGTGTCCTTTAGTAGTGGTTTCTTTGCAGCCATGAAGGCCTGATTCACACAGTCCCCTCTGAACAGTTGATGTTGAGATGTGTCTGTTACTTGAACTCTGTGAAGCATTTATTTGGGCTGCAATCTGAGGTGCAGTTAACTCTAATGAACTAGGTATTCCTTTCCTGTGGCGGTCCTCATGAGAACCAGTTTCATCATAGCACTTGATGGTTTTTGCGACTGCACTTGAAGAAACTTTCAAAGTTCTTGAAATTTTCTGGATTGACTGACCTTTGTGTCTTAAAGTAATGATGGACTGTCGTTTCTCTTTGCTTATTTGAGCTGTTCTTGCCATAATATTGACTCTTTCTTTTATCGAATAGGGCAATCTTCTGTATACCACCCCTACCTTGTCACAACACAACTGATTGGCTCAAACGCATTAAGAAGAAAATAAATTCCACAAATTAACGTTTAACAAGGCACACCTGTTAATTGAAATGCATTCCAGGTGACTACCTCATGAAGCTGGTTGAGAGAATGCCAAGAGTGTGCAAAGCTTTCATCAAGGCAAAGGGTGGCTACTTTGAAGAATCTCAAATATAAAATATATTTTGATTTGTTTAACACTTTTTTGGTTACTACATGATTCCATATGTGTTATTTCATAGTTTTGATGTCCTCAGTATTATTCTACAATGTAGAAAATAGTCACAAAAAAAACTGGAATGAGTATGTGTCCAAACTTTTGACTGGTACTGTATATATATGCCTTTTGGAAGTTCTCCAGAGACCACATTTTCATATCAGGCAAAACCACATGGGGCCGTGACCCCTAGTTGGGAACCACTGATGTAAATAGATAGCCCTACATCTAAAAATAACACACAAGACAAGAGTGATGTAAATATATGCCAAGGCAGCCCTGAATAATTGATTGTGCTGCAGATTGCATCCAGGCAAGTAAGTACAACTGACATTAATTGCCACTCTCAAGGACTCTTTCTTCTTGAAAAGAAATTTACTCCAGACAGGCTATTTTCCCATCCCCTCCAAGACTGTTAACTGGTTTTATAGGTAATTGCTAATCTTAAAGAGCTGTTCCCTCAGCAGTATAATTATCAAGTAATTACCACAGTCATATTCACCCTCTTTGCCATTTTTAAACCACCATCCATCCAACACAAAAACGTAGTTACAAAAGAACCACAATTAGAAGTAAAATGTTACATAGACCATGTGAAAGAGAACGGCAAGCAGGGTACCTGAAACACACTGTATGGTTGCTTTTTGTATATTAGGCCTACCCTTTGACTTATTCAATATTATTGCAGTGACACTCTTACCAGACGTATCTTTAATTTTCCACTAGTTTATCTCTCTAATTTCATACAATATACTGCCACCTACTGGTATCATAGTGAATAAAGGCTTTCCTCAGGGGTTAGTGCTAGTCTAGATCGCGGTTTCCCAAACCGTTAAGAGTTAGGCTTAGCTAAAATGCTACGGTTGTACCCGACAACTCGAACATTAACATTTTGGTCCGTACTCTATATTCTAGCCTGTAGCCACAAACGTAGAAGACATCAGTTCTGATAAACCATCACCACACGGTCCGTGCTATTCAGAATCCTTGGGACGTCCTTACCCCGTAGAAATGTAAAATGGTTAAGGGTTATGGTTAAGGTTAGGGTAGGGGTTAAGGTTAGGAGTTAAGGCTAGGGTTTAAGGTTAGGGTTTAGGGTAGGGACGTCTAAAGGATTCCCAGATTGCATTGTCCATCACCACACCGTTGTCCGTGCAATGCATTGTGTGTAGCTATTTGTCTTCCTGGGAACGAAAATGGCTCATACAGACGAGCCGTCAGTAACTGCAGAAGTAAACAAGCAAGAAATAGGCGTTATTAACAGCCGAACTATGCTTTCAAATCGCATTAACTGGTTACCTGCTGAAAGCAAAGCATGAATGAACCTTCTTTTATTCTCTCTTTTTAGGGAGAAGAAAATAATGAGAGTAATGGAGCTGACTGAGAAGTTAGTAATGAGTTGCTAGAACTGGCAGCAGGTTTGAGAGGGTGAATAGAGCAGGGAGTAAAAAGCTGTCTTGAATAACTCAGAGGGCAGCTAAACCCAAATATATAGCTACGCTAACTAGTTCTAACTATTCTACAGTAAATATTTCCTGTTGTTGTTGGTCTATAACGTAGTATCCCTACAAATGGCTGCTTTGAAACTGATTCAACCATTGACTGTAGTGTAGGCTTGTTGGTACATACTGGCTGTCAATTAGATACTGTGCTTCTTCCATAGCATGGTAGCCTAGGTGCAGCATGAATAGCATATAAACAAAAATAAACATGAGACAAGAAAATATGTCATAAGGTTGCTGCTAGGTAATCATGACTGTACTTTCTACATATTATTGTTTGTAAAATAATAATTTGCTTCTCTGCTAGTTGTCTGCTATAAATATGTATGGCAGCTGTTTTTTCAAAATGTAAAATCTATTAGATAATGAAGTTTCATCATCCTCAAATATCTCCCCACTAACATATTTAGCTGGAGTCCTGTCCTGTGTTCTCTCCAGGATGGTGGTGGGTGGGGGCAGCGGAGACAGGGGCGAATGGGATGGACGATGGAACCACATCAATACGTTTCTGGAAAGACCAGGACCTTACGCTTACCATGACTTTGAGCCTAGCACAGAGGTAATCATCACAGTGCATACTCAAAGTTTGTAAATAAAACAAAGAACAGCACTGAATGGGTTGGAAATAGTTTCATACTAAAAGCCATGGTTCATATCATACCAGAGCTCAGTTGCACATCTGAATACTTTGAGTGTGCTGTGATATCCTCCTTTATTATTGATTAACCTAGCCCTAATAGAACTGTTGCTTATTTCCCTACAGTTGCTCCAGTTTTTCTTAGACATCTGCAAAATACTTGTTATTGGAGCAGGTGGCCTTGGATGTGAACTTCTCAAAGATTTGGTACGATTTCATCTCTTGAATGCACATGCTACTCTACAACATATTTTCCCTTTGCAATGAGTGGCAATGTGAGAGATAGACCTGCACACACTGTTCTGCTAGTAACCGTCAGTTGGCGTATCATATCTTTGGCGGAAATGTAAGTAGAATAGCCTATCTCTTGAGGAAAAAGATCCCCAGTGTAGTCTTAATTAAGTAGTTTAATTAGGACACATACAACAACATTGGTTCTGATAGATATTCCCTCTATCTTTTTCCCTTCTTTTGGGGATGCAGTGGACCAGGCCTTTTCAGGTTTTCGTCACATATACGTTGTTGACATGGATACCATTGACGTTTCCAACCTCAACAGACAGATCTTCTTTAGGTCAGATCATTTGCCTTTTACTTTTTTCTCCTCATCCCTTGTCATTATTGGTGTGTTGTTGATTTTGTATATACAGTGCATTCGGAAAGTATTCAGACCACTTAACTTTTTCAGAATTTTGTTACATTTACAGCCTTACTCTAAAATTGATTAAGTATATGTTTTCCTAATCAATCTACACACAATACCCTATAATGACAAAGCGAAAACAAGAAATACCTTATTTACATGAGTATTCAGACCCTTTGCTATGAGACTCGAAATTGAGCTCAGGTGCATCCTGTTTCCATTGACCATCCTTGAGATGTTTCTACAACTTGATTGGAGTCCACCTGTGGTACATTCAATTGATTGGACATCATTTGGAAAGGCACACACCTGTTTATATAAGGTCCCACAGTTGAAAGTGCATGTCAGAGCAAAAACCAAGCCATGAGGTCGAAATAATTTTCCGTAGAGCTCTGAGACAAGATTGTGTCGAGGCACAGATCTGGAGAACGGTACCATAACATTTCTGCAGCATTGAAGGTCCCCAAGAACACAGTGGCCTCCATCATTCTTAAATGGAAGATGTTTGGAACCACCAAGACTCTTCCTAGAGCTGGCCGCCCGGCGAAGCTGAGCAATCAGGGGAGAAGGGCCTTGGTCAGGGAGGTGACCAAGAACCCGAAGGACAACCATCTCTGCAGCACTCTACCAATCAGGCTTTTATGGTAGAGTGTCCAGATGGAAGCCACGCCTCAGTAAAAGGCACATGACAGCCCACTTGGAGTTTTCCAAAAGGCACCTAAAGGACTCTCAGACCATGAGAAACAAGATTGGTATGTAAACTGGTCTGATGAAACCAAGATCGAACTCTTTGGCCTGAATGCCAAGCGTCACGTCTGGAGGAAACCTGGCACCATCCCTACGGTGGAGCATGGTGGTGGCAGCATCATGCTGTGGGGATGTTTTTCAGCGGCAGGGACTGGGAGACTAGTCAAGATCGAGGGAAAGATGAACGGAGCAAAGTACAGAGTGATCCTTTATGAAAACCTGCTCCAGAGCGCTCAGGACCTTAGACTGGGGCGAAGGTTCACCTTCTAACAGGACATCGACCCTAAGCACACAGCCAAGACAACGCAGGAGTGGCTTCGGGACAAGTCTCTGAATGTCCTTGAGTGGCTCAGCCAGAGCCTGGACTTGAACCCGATTGAAATCTCTGGAGAGACCTGGAAATAGCTGTGCATCAACGCTCCCCATCCAACCTGACAGAGCTTGAGAGGATCTGCAGAGAAACTCCCCAAATACAGGTGTGCCAAGCTTGTAGCGTCATACCCAAGAAGACTCAAGGCTGTAATTGCTGCCAAAGGTGCTTCAACAAAGTACTAAGTAAAGGGTCTGAATACTTATGTACAGTGAGGGAAAAAAGTATTTGATCCCCTGCTGATTTTGTACGTTTGCCCACTGACAAAGAAATTATCAGTCTATAATTTTAATGGTAGGTTGATTTGAACAGTTAGAGACAGAATAACAACAAAAACATCCAGAAAAACGCATGTCAAAAATGTTATAAATTGATTTGCATTTTAATGAGGGAAATAAGTATTTGACCCCCTCTCAATCAGAAAGATTTCTGTCTCCCAGGTGTCTTTTATACAGGTAACAAGCTGAGATTAGAGCACACTCATAAAGGGAGTGCTCCTAATCTCAGTTTGTTACCTGTATAAAAGACACCTGTCCACAGAAGCAATCAATCAATCAGATTCCAAACTCTCTACCATGGCCAAGACCAAAGAGCTCTCCAAGGATGTCAGGGACAAGATTGTAGACCTACACAAGGCTGGAATGGGCTACAAGACCATCGCCAAGCAGCTTGGTGAGAAGGTGACAACAGTTGCTGCGATTATTCGCAAATGGAAGAAACACAAACGAAATGTCAATCTCCCTCGGCCTGGGGCTCCATGCACCTCGTGGAGTTGCAATGATCATGAGAATGGTGAGGAATCAGCCCAGAACTACACGGGAGGATCTTGTCAATGATCTCAAGGCAGCTGGGACCATAGTCACCAAGAAAACAATTGGTAACACACTACGCCGTGAAGGACTGAAATCCTGCAGCGGCCGCAAGGTCCCCATGCTCAAGAAAGCACATATACATGTTCGTCTGAAGTTTGCCAATGAACATCTGAATGATTCAGAGGAGAACTGGGTGAAAGTGATGTGGTCAGATGAGAACAAAATGGAGCTCTTTTGCATCAACTCAACTCGCCGTGTTTGGAGGAGGAGGAATGCTGCCTATGACCCCAAGAACACCATCCCCACCGTCAAACATGGAGGTGGAAACATTATGCTTTGGGGGTGTTTTTCTGCTAAGGGGACAGGACAACTTCACCGCATCAAAGGGACGATGGATGGGGCCATGTACCGTCAGATCTTGGGTGAGAACCTCCTTCCCTCAGCCAGTGCATTGAAAATGGGTCGTGGATGGGTATTCCAGCATGACAATGACCCAAAACACACGGCCAAGGCAACAAAGGAGTGGCTCAAGAAGAAGCACATTAAGGTCCTGGAGTGGCCTAGCCAGTCTCCAGACCTTAATCCCATAGGAAATCTGTGGAGGGAGCTGAAGGTTCGAGTTGCCAAACGTCAGCCTCGAAACCTTAATGACTTGGAGAAGATCTGCAAAGAGGAGTGGGACAAAATCCCTCCTGAGATGTGTGCAAACCTGGTGGCCAACTACAAGAAACGTCTGACCTCTGTGATTGCCAACAAGGGTTTTGCCACCAAGTACTAAGTCATGTTTTGCAGAGGGTCAAATACTTATTTCCCTCATTAAAATGCAAATCAATTTATAACATTTTTGACATGCGTTTTTTTGGATTTTTATGTTGTTATTCTGTCTCTCACTGTTCAAATAAACCTACCATTAAAATTATAGACTGATAATTTCTTTGTCAGTGGGCAAACGTACAAAATCAGCAGAGGATCAAATACTTTTTTCCCTCACTGTAAATGTGATATTTCAGTTTTTTATATTTGCCAACATTTCAAAAAACCTGTTTTTGCTTTGTCATTATGGGGTATTGTGTTTAGATTGATGAGGAAACCCCCCAATTTAAACCATTTTAGAATAAGGCTGTAACGTAACAAAATGTAGAAAAAGTCAAGGGGTCTGAATACTCATCGAATGCACTATACTTTTTCTAATGGATGGTGTGTGTATCTCTCAAGGCTGAAGGATGTGGGACGGCCAAAGGCAGACATTGCAGCGGATTTTATCAATAGCCGCATTCCAGGATGCAATGTGTTGCCGTATCCTTTGGAGATAAGGTAAAATGGGTGATTTGGGAGTTGATTTATTATCAATTATTATTATAGCCCAGGCTAATATTTTTTATTTTTTTATTGTCACTTAGGTGCAGTTAAATGTGTTGTTTTACAGGGTATTAGAACCAGCGGCCTTTCGGTTACTGGCCCAACGCTGTAAACGCTAGGCAACATGCCGCCCTAATCTACTGATATCTGTAAAAAATTTCACAGCCATTTCAAGAAAATCGAAGACTTTGATGAGCCGTTTTACAGACGTAGGTACTGGGACTCTTCTATCCTCATCCTCTTCCAGATTACTCATTATGGGAAACATCAAATTAGCTGTATGCTTTGTTTCATTTGAAATAATTACATCTTTGTCTACCTCACCCAGAATTCCACATAATAGTTTGTGGACTCGACTCCATAATCACCAGGAGGTGGATGAATGGCATGTTGGTATGTTATTACAAAAAGTATTCTAAATTAAATATAGATCAAGTCAAAAGCAATCTAGTGCTCACTTGTTCAAGTACCCTTATGTCCTGCACAGATTTCCATGATCAATCTATAAAAAGCCAGTCCATTAGATATACAAAACTGATTGTTAAACAGAGATCAGTGTGGTCTGCCTTTTTCACATTTACCCTGTGTGATGTTCCTTTCCTCTCTAGCTGTCTCTGCTGGTTTATAAAGACGGGGTGCTGGACTCCAGCTCCATCATCCCGCTGATTGACAGGAGGACAGAGGGCTTCAAGGGCAACGCTTGGGTAGTCTTCCCTGGCATGACTGCCTGCATCTACTGCACCCTGGAGCTCTACCCATCACAGGTGTGCTAGCTTTTGTTTTATGTCCAGATGTATCAGGAAGGCTATTCTTTTTTATTCCGGGATCTAATGTGTTGCTTCCTCTAAATATATTTATTTTCTCAGATTAACTTCCCCATGTGTACGATAGCCTCCATGCCCCGGTTACCAGAACATTGTGTTGAGTATGTGCTGAGACCTTCATCGAGCTTTACTGCTGCGGCCCAACCTCCTGATCCGGGGCCTTCACCTGGTCCCTCTGCCTGCGTCTGGCTTGTCCGGTGGCCACTGCTCGTTGCTGCTTTGTGGCTCCAGCCACCTAAGTATCCAGTCCCAAGGTCCTCGTTGAGCTCTGCTGCTGCAGCCCTGCGGTCTCCAGTCCTGAGACGCTCGTCGAGCTCTGCCGCGGTGGCTCTGCGGTCTCCAGTCCTGGTGTCTTCAGCTGACACTGTGCCAGGGGTCAATATGACTCCTGCTCCTCCCCTGGGGGTCTTACAAGCCCTCACTGTTGAGGTACTCCTGTTGCCTGTTCCTGGGCAGAGGGGGCAGCCGCCATCAGATCCACCACCACATCTAGTTGGTTCCCCTCTTCCAGAACTGCCTCACAGCCTGCACTGGCCCCCACAGCGTCAATCGCCCTGGTCTGGTGAACTCAAGCACCTTTGTGACGGGGCGGCAAGGTGCATCAAAAGACAGGCCTTCTGTTGGACCAGTCGCCCGTCTGGTCTACATTTCTGCCTCTCTAGATGACCACAAGTATTCATGTCATTCCTCTCATTGACTGTCTGCCCTAGCTGCCCTTTGTTGTGGATTTCAAATTTGTACAACACATTTGGGAGTGGCTGTTAAAACGGCCAGCTTCAGTCAGCTGATTTTAGCCATCCCTTCTGGTTAGTTCTAGTCGGGCAGGTTAGTCTCCCATTCAGAGGACCCCCACTTTTGTTAGTGGCTTATTGGTCAAGGTCAAGCCAATGAGTTATCACCACATCTCGTTCAGCCTATCAGCGGCCTTGATTCCCGGGACTTCAGTTTCAGTTAGTCTATGACCACAGCACACTCTGTGGTCAGAAACGTGCTTTCCCCATCCTGATAAGCACTACCACAGTTTTCCCTCCTGCTTAACTTTTCCTCCTTTGGACATCCCTGTCTGTCTGATCTTTAATTGTGCGTGCATCTAAACATAAGTGCCTTGAGATCTGTGTCATATTATGTGGAGCTAAGTTTTGTGGTCTATTGTGTATAATTACAGTGTGTGTGTTGAGCTTGTTCGCTAGCTCGTGCTCCCGCTAGCGTTAGCATTTTGCATGAGCATTTTAGTATGACTGTTAGAGATTAGCCATTTATTAGCTTTGCTCATTTTATGGTGCTAGGCTATTTTCAATTGTGTATATGTACAGTACCAGTCAAAAGTTTGGACACACCTGCTCATTCAAGGGTTTTTCTTTATTTTTACTATTTTCTACATTGTAGAATAATAGTGAAGACATCAAAACTACGAAATAACACATATGGAATCATGTAGTAACCAAAAAAGTGTTAAACAAATCAAAATATTGCCTTGATGACAGCTTTGCACACTCTTGGCATTCTCTCAACCAGCTTCACCTGGAATGCTTTCCCAACAGTCTTGAAGGAGTTCCCACATATGCTGAGCACTTGTTGGCTGCTTTTCCTTCACTCTGCCATCCGACTCATCCCAAACCATCTCAATTGGATTGAGGTCGGGGGATTGTGGAGGTCATCTGATGCAGCACTCCATCACTCTCCTTCTTGGTCAAATAGCCCTTACACAGCCTGGAGGTGTGTTGGGTCATTGTCCTGTTGAAAAACAAATGATAGTCCCACTAAGCCCAAACCAGATGGGATGGCGTATCGCTGCAGAATTCTGTGGTAGCCATGCTGGTTAAGTGTGCCTTGAATTCTAAATAAACCACAGACAGTGTCACCAGGAAAGCACCCCCACACCATAACACCTCCTCCTCCATGCTTTACGGTGGGAACTACACATGCGGAGATCATCCGTTCACCCACACCGCGTCTCACAAAGAACCAAAAATCTCAAATCTGGACAAATTTCCACTGGTCTATTGTCCATTGCTCGTGTTTCTTGGCCCAAGCAAGTCTCTTCTTATTATTTGTGTCCTTTAGTAGTGGTTTCTTTGCAGCAATTCGACCACGAATGCCTGATTCACACAGTCCTCTCTGAACAGTTGATGTTGAGATGTGTCTGTGACTTGAACACTGAAGCATTTATTTGGGCTGCAATTTCTGAGGCTGGTAACTCTAATGAACTTATCCTCTGCAGCAGAGGTAACTCTGGGTCTTCCATTCCTGTGGCGGTTTTCATGAGAGCCAGTTTCATCATAGCGATTGATGGTTTTTGCGACTGCTCTTGAAGAAACATTCAAAGTTCTTGAAATGTTCCGGATTGATTGACCTTCATGTCTTAAAGTAATGATGGACTGTTGTTTCTCTTTGCTTATTTGAGCTGTTCTTGCCATAATATGGACTTGGTCTTTTACCAAATAGGGCTATCTTCTGTATACCACCCCTACCTTGTCACAACACAACTGATTGGCTGAAATGCATTAAAAAGGAAAGAAATTCCGCAAATCAACCTTTAACAAGGCACACCTGTTAATTGAAATGCATTCCAGGTGAATACTTCATGAAGCTGGTTGAGAGAATGCCAAGAGTGTGCAAAGCTTTCATCAAGGCAAAGGGTGGCCATTTGAAGAATGTTAAATATAAAATATATTTTGATTTGTTTAACACTTTTTTGGTTACTACATGATTCCATATGTGTTATTTCATAGTTTTGAAGTCTTCACTATTATTCTACAATATAGAAAATAGTAAAAATAAAGAAAACCCCTTGAATGAGTAGGTGTGTCAAAACTTTTGACTGGTACTATATATATCGCTCATGCTCATTGTATTTATGTTATGTATACATTTCAACATTACTGTAATGTTTATTTGAGCACATTTGCCTGAGGTTCATGTGTACAAGTCCACTAGGCTTTTTAGTAGATTGCCATGTGAATAGGCCTTATGCCTGCTGTGGTGTGCTAGTTTATGTGCTAGCATACATGTAATTCATATTATAGCAGTGCTATAGCCTATGTTTTCTTTCTCCTCTTTCCTTTCAGAACCATAATTAATGTCAGTTCTCACTGGACATGATTCTCAGTTATCTGACCATGAGTGGCCAGATGTGTGTGTGTGTGTGTGTGATGTATGTGTGAATTTGGACATCTTCTTCCATTAATCTCCCCTTAACCTGGATATCCGCCTCATCCTTGTTCTGACCGGACATTCTGTAGTGGTTGCTACCGGCATTACGCCAGCACCTAAAGTTTCTTATTACATTCATAGTCCTTTGATTCTCTACAACCTACTCCTATTTTTCACATAGGCCTATCTCTCTGTCCAGTCCTAGCCTGTAATTTGTGTGGTATTAAAGAATCTGCTAATATGTAAAATTACGTAGAATTGCATGACATTTTCGATGCTACAAGCTTGGCACACCTGTATTTGGGGAGTTTCTCCCATTCTTCTCTGCATATCTCTCAAGCTAGATCAGGTTGGATGGGGAGCGTCGCTGTCTTGGCTGTGTGTTCAGGGTCGTTGTCCTGTTGGAAGGTGAACCTTCACCCCAGTCTGAGGTCCTGAGCACTCTGGAGCAGGTTTTCATCAAGGAAGTCTCTGTACTTTGCTCCGTTCATCTTTCCCTCGATCCTGACAAGTCTCCCAGTCCCTGCCACTGAAAAACATCCCTGCAGCATGATGCTGCCACCACCATGCTTCACCGTAGGGATGGTGCCAGGTTTCCTCCAGATGTGACGCTTGGCATTCAGGCCAAAAAGTTCAATCTTGGTTTAATCAGATCAGATAATCTTGTTTCTCATGGTCTGAGTCCTTTAGATACCTTTTGGCAAACTTCAAGCGGGCTGTCGTGCCTTTTACTGAGGAGTGGCTTCCGTCTGGCCACTCTACCAGAAAGGACTGATTGGTGGAGTGCTGCAGAGATGGTTGACCTTCTGGAAGGTTCTTCCATCTCCACAGAGGAACTCTGGAGCTCTGTCAGAGTGACCATCTGGTTCTTGGTCACCTCGCTGACCAAGGCCCTTCTCCCCCGATTGCTCAGTTTGGCCGGGAGACCAGCTCTAGGAAGAGTCTTGCTACTTCCAAACTTCTTCCATTTAAGAATGATGGAGGCCACTGTGTTCTTGGGGACCTTCAATGCAGCAGACATTTTTTGGTAGCCTTCCCCAGATCTGTGCCTCGACACAATCCTGTCTCGGAGCTCTACGGACAATTATTTTGACCACATGGCTTGGTTTTTGCTCTGACATGCACTGTCAACTGTGGGACCTTATATAGACAGGTGTATGCTTTTCCAAATCATGTCCAATCAATTGAATTTACCACAGGTGGAGTCCAATCAAGTTGTAGAAACATCTCAAGGATGATCAATGGAAATAGGATTCACCTGAGCTCAAATTCTAGTCTCATATCAAAGGGTCTGATTACTTATGTAAATAAGGTGTTTTTGTTTTTTATAACTTAGCAAACATTTCTAAAAACCTGTTTTTGCTTTGTCTTTATGGGATATTGTGTGTAGATTGATGAGGATTTAAAATTTTTTTATCCATTTGAGAATAATGCTGTAATGTAGCAAAATGTGGAAAAAGTCAAGGGGTCTGAATACTTTCCAAATGCACTGTATCTAAGGCTCTGGTCTGTCCAAGAAGTGAGAGTAAATGGTAGACATGTTCTCTGCTTTGTTTTAATTATTATTTTGGGTATAGTGGGGGTCACATGGTTTTTTTAAGCATTCAAGGAGGGTTTAGGTAAAATATTTTTTTCTGAAGCGAGGGCCATCCATTTTCATTTCAGAGAAGTTCATGTAACCCTTATTATAAATAACCTTTGCTCTCCTAGCTAAGATCCCTATGTTAGCTAACGTTATATAGCTAGCCAATTCATTTAAACTCGGACAAAGATATTCATAACTAACCCGGATTTGCAAGTTAGGTAGGTACCTACTTTTATGATAACAGCCATGTTGTTTGGGTCGGCACTTGCTCACGATAAATCAGGCCTTGGCGGCATTCTGCCTTTGTCACGGTCGTTGAAGGACGGGTCAGACCAAGGCGCAGCGTGAAATGCAAACATGTTTATTTATTAAAATAAACACACAAACAAAAACAACAAAACGTGAAGTCCTCAGGCTAAACACAATACAAGCCTATACACGGAACAAGATCCCACAAACATAGTAGGCAACTGGGCTACCTAAGTATGATCCTCAATCAGAGACAACGAGTGACAGCTGTCTCTGATTGGGAATCACACCCGGCCAAACATAGAAAACCAATACCTAGATTCTACACATAGAAAACATAACATAGATACTAAACATGCACACCCTGACCAAACTAACTAGAGTTCTATAGGTCAGGGCGTGACAGTACCCCCCGCCCCCCAAAGGTGCGGACTCCGGCCGCACAAACCTGACTTAACAGGGGAGGGTCTGGGTGGGCTTCCAGCCTCAGTGGCGGCTCCGGCTCCGGCCGTGACGTCTCCTCCCTCTTCTCCATCCTCAACGCGGAGCTTCCCCTCAGTCCTCCCACGATGCATCGATCCCTGTCTGGACCCTGGTGTGGGAGACTCCGAACCTAGAGAGGGGCTGACGTCTGGACCCGGAGTGGAGCCGCTGACCAGAGCTGAACCGGATCCCGGTGGAGCGGACTTCTCTGGCGCCGGAGTGGAGCCGCTGACCGGAGCTGGCTTAGGCACCGGTGGAGCGGACTGCTCTGGCTCCGGAGTGGAGCCGTTGACCGGAGCTGGACTAGATCCCGGTGGAGCGGAATGCACTGACTCCGGAATGGAGCCGCTGACCGGAGCTGGACTGGGCACCGGTGGAGCGGACTACTCTGGCTCCGGAGTGGAGCAACCAACCGGAGCTGGATCAGGCACCGGTGGAGCGGACTGCTCTGGCTCCGGAGTGGAACCGTTGACCGGAGCTGGACTTGGCACCGGTGGAGCGGACTGCTCTGGCTCTGGAGTGGAGCTGCTGACCAGAGCTGGACTAGGCACCGGTGGAGCGGACTACTCTGGCTCCGGAGTGGAGCAACCGACCGGAGCTGGATCAGGCACCGGTGGAGCGGACTGCTCTGGCTCTGGAGTGGAGCAGCTACCGGTGGAATGGGCACGGGCCGTGCCGGACTGGTCTGGTGCGAGGAGCAGGTATGGGCCGGACCGGACTAGGAACACGCACCACTGGCTTGGTGCGGGGAGCACGCATGGGCTGTGCCGGACTGGACACACGCACCACTGGTCTGGTGCGAGGAGCAGGTACGGGCCGGACCGGACTAGGAACACGCACAATACAAGCCTATACATGGAACAAGATCCCACAAACATAGTAGGCAACTGGGCTACCTAAGTATGATCCCCAATCAGAGACAACGAGCGACAGCTGTCTCTGATTGGGAATCACACCCGGCCAAACATAGAAAACCAATACCTAGATTCTACACATAGAAAACATAACATAGATACTAAACATGCACACCCTGACCAAACTAACTAGAGTTCTATAGGTCAGGGCATGACAGCCTTTACTGTAATGGAACTGGGAGTCATGATCAAGGGCTAGGTTAGTTAGCACTGCTAGCTAGCATTCAGGGGCTACGTCTGCTACTAGTGCTAAAACAACATGTCTGTTCTCATAAAAGTCTATTGTATATTTTATAGGGCAAAAATAAATGAAGGATGGTACTTGTCTAACATGAGTACCAGTCTTTTTAGCTAACATGCTACAAACACGTGTCAGCAAACATTCAGCAACATAATGTTACACAGCTGGTTGCATGTGGTACTTTCAAGACAACTGGGAACTCAGAGAAGTAATTTTTCTTGCTATATGTTTATATGTGGATTTGTTGCTCAGCACTGTTGTGTACAAAAGTCCAGAGAGGTTCATTGTATGTCTGTTATTTTCCAATATCAGAGAGAGAGAGAGAAAGTACCCACGTCCCAAATGACACCCTATTCCCTACTTAGTGCACAACTTATTCCCATAGCTTCCTGAGACCCAGCAATTCATTTTTGTCCTCTCTGATGGACTTTCGTTTTTGGTCCGTATGGTGAAAAAATTACAAGATTATGTTTAATACTGTTTTATGCAATATAATAGGGTTCTTAGAAACTCTCTCTTCTGTGTGAACTGAGAGGAGCCTCTGAAGCTGGGCCTGGCAATTGATTTAGGGATGGCTAGGTGATAAAACCAACAGCCACATTCCATTTCATGATTAATGTTGTGTGAGAGGGGGTTTACTGTGGTCTGACTGAGCCTGCATTTTCATAGACTGAATTGGTGTTTGCACAATGTAAGGTACCAGGGAGAGATGGCTCGGGTATAGATAATGTTGATAAGAACCTTGTCTTGGTGCCAAACCCTGGTTTCCATGCAATGAGAACAGTCTTCACCTCAGATACTGTCTGCTGTGAATTATTAATTTATTTCATACAAATCCTAACCTTTTTAATCATTCCACACATCTGCTGTTTGTCATGTAGACAGAGGGTGTATATTTACTATAAAATATATCTGTATTGTATGTATGTCAGAGCTCTCAAGAGTGTTGAGTCGACCAGCCTCACTTACTACCTTATACGTTTTTAATAAAGTAATATCCTGATTGGTGATTGACCTTGTCTCTCCTCATTATTGATTAGAATTTCCACGAGACATGCCACTGTGTTAGGTCCTGTTGTACCGTTGAGAGGACATTCTGTGTTTTTCAATGATATCACGTGTGGGGGTGTCACCTTGGTCATTTTTTAAATTTCTGGTTCTTCAAAATGGCTACCATCACAATTAGCACATGTTATGGTAAGTGTGTGTAAATATCATTTTTGTGAGTTTGATATTCAGATTGTTTCTAATAGGTAAATATCTCAAGAATAATTTGGGGTCATTCCATATGAATTCAATCACTTTCTCACCGCACCCCTTTGGATTTGAATGAAACCTCTCAAACATGTTTGCACATGGTAGAAGTGGTCAGAAAGTGACTTGTTGGACCTGAATGCCAAAACATTCAGGAGATAGAGGTGCTCAAAGTTGACCCATTGTGCATACCCCACACTACCATGAAACATCCATGTGTAACGATCTTGGTTCGACAGATGCTGGGAGACGGGAAGCAAGTACAGGGTGATGATTTAATAAATAAAAGATATGGAACAAAACACGGACAACGTCTGGACAGGGGACATGAAACAACAATGCAGACACGGGGATCAAACTCAGGAACAGACAGATATAGAAGGGGCAATCAACAAAGTGAAGGAGTCCAGGTGAGTCCAATGAGTGCTGATGCGCGTATTGATGGTAACAGGTGTGCGTAATGATGGGCAGCCTGATGCCCTCGAGTGCCAGGGAGTGGGAGCAGGTGCAGGCGTGACAGTACCCCCCTTTAGGGATGCCACCCGGCGTCCCACCTGGGTGAGCCTGTGATATAGGAATTAAAATATATATAGGTTAAAAGTAATGACTAAATGTTCCCCCCTTAAATATAGTTGTGAAATGTTCTTGTTTTAAGTATGATTAGTACTTTCTTAGTAGTGACTAATTATTACACCCTGAAACTGTGTGAAATGTGTATGTATGTATGTGTGTGTGTATGCATGTGTGTGTGTGTGTGTGTGTGTGTATGTATGTGTGTGTATGTGTGTGTGTGTGTGTGAGAACTGATGGTCAGGAGAGCAATTATAAAGTGGAAATCAACGGCTGGTATGGGTGGTAACCGGATACTACTGAGTATTTGGTTTGGTGATGTTGAATGGAAGATTTGTAGCGTGGTTTGGGTTAAATAGAAAGGGGTGAGAGACAGTACATAGTTCAAATGATAGGAATATAATTAAATGTATGCTTATCAACGATATAAAGTATTTGTTTTATTAATTAGGGCCTAATCAGAGAGAACAGTTAAAGAAATTGAATAGCGAACTGAAAATCGCTATAGAGTTGGGACAATGATTTGAATTGAGAACAAAGGAAAATAATTTATGTTTCTAGTTCGCGGGTAAAAGAGTTGTACTTGCTTGACTGTATCGAGCAGAAGTTTGAATAGTTGAATGAAAAGCATTTCTTTGACAAATTCTAATGGTTATTACTTTATTGTATAGGTTGGGTAACACCAGTGGTGTATGAAAATAATTGGTGATTTCTAAAACGATAATCTGTTTATGGTATGTTGAACAATGGGATATAGTTGTGACTATTAGGATGATGGATTGAATAAACATTGGTTATAAGTATGAAGTTATTAAACAATAGGTTTATATTTTAAAAACAATGCAACAGGTTGCGATGATTAAATTAATAGAAAGGGGTTATAGGTTTATATTAGAAGGTGTGGTGAACTTAATGAAACGTGGTATTATATAGTGTCTTCCAGGATTGATGGAAGTCTCCTATAGCATTATGTTAAGGGGATGCCTGGGATAAAATATGTCTTACTTACACGGAGTATGTGATTGTATTGGCTAATGAATTAAATATGACATTTACAGGGGCGACAGGAACAATAGAAGGGGAGACAGATTTTCCTATGGTGTTGAACAAATAATTGATAATGGATCATTTGAGATGAGATCACATGGAGCAGACTTAGGGGTTCAATAATCATTGTGAGATTTAAAGAGGATATGATCTGAAGGGTAATCAATTAAACATAATCATTGTATACTCGAGGAATTTTGAGTGGTTTTATGGATTAGTTATGAGGAATTAGATTGATACAAACGATTATTGATGAGTTAGGACTGGGGATATCTGTATCATGTTTTGTGTGTACTTACCATCTTTAGATTACTGATGGTAATTGAAGGTTAATAAAATGTATAATTTCTCTTCCAGGATAAAGAGATTCGCTAATCTCATTGGAATGTTGCCCAGGGCTAGGGGGAGCAGTTTAGTGGAGTTAGGCAGTATTTAGTTCGTAAAAGTGAGCTACCAAATTAAGTAGGGCCTGGCTATTTTTGGTTGTTGTTTTTCAATTTGGTTTTTCAAATAAAATACAACACACCTGGTATGATGTTTATAAAGGGTTGTTATTTTGATTTTAGGGGGTTTTCAACAGGTTAAAGGTGATAAGTCTTAAAGGAGCACACACAGTGAATTTTATGGAGTTTTTCTGTTTTTACTGAGTTTAGGGTATGAACACTTGGGATAAGTAACATTTATGAAATATTTAGAATGATGGTAATGTTTAGTATACTACAGGGAAGGATAGCGTTACTTTGGGGAATGCAAAGGCTGGGTCGAAACACTTCTCTGGTTCCAGTCAGCTGTCAAAAGAGGAAGTTTCGATAGATAGAGATCTACTTATAGAGAGCTACAGTAGTTCACAGATGGGTGAAGCAAGGTGCAGTAGATAAGGAAGGAATATGGGTCAAAGACAGCTTACCAATTCTCCCAAAATTACTGTTTAGATATGATGCAATATTGACACACGGGCAGAGCCATGTGTCAACGGGAGGGATGGCTGATAGAGCAGATTAGACAACACTTTGTTGCATATGGCATTACTAATGATTTAAAAATAATAATAATAACCTTTGTTCAAGATGTGTTATCTGTGCTCAAAATAATCACCAGGGCAGACAAAGGGCACCTCAGGGTGAGTATCCTCCGGCTAAGTACCCCTTCCAGCAATTGGAAATGGATTTTATAGAGTTATCACGGAGTGAAGGGAAGAAATGTAGAGTAACCCCAGATAAAGATGGGTTATCCCCCTTTGAGAAAGTGTTTGGAAGACCTTACAGAATGCCACAGTTGGCAGGACCAGAACAGGCAGACATAGAACTAGAGAATACACTAGCAGAACACATGAGAAAATTGTTTGTTAACCGTATGTCTAAGAATTTGTGTCCTACAGGAGAATTAAAGGAGAAGGTGATTCATAGTATATAACCTGGAGACTGGGTGTGGATCCAATCGTTGAGGAAAAAGGATTGAAAGCAGTCACGCTGGGAGGGACCATACCAAGTCCTATTGGTAACTGCCTTCGCTATAAGAATAGCTGAGAGAGCCACTTGGGTCCACGTTACCCACTGCAAAAAGGTAGGCCCACATACCAACACCGTTGAACACACACAGAGTTAAAGAGAAGAACTGAACCACTAGGGTTCGGGGATAAACTCTGTTAACGAAGAAACCCTACCCCGACCTTTCATCACTGTGGGGTGTTTATAGAGGTGTGGGTATGGGGAAGTACCAGGCAGGTGGGTCAGGGACAGGATTGGAATGGCGGTTTTGGGGATTTTGGGGGACTCTGAGCTGCATCATCATGTTAACCATATTATGTATTAATCCAGGTCAACCTAAACAGGGAAATTATGCACTGATTCGATCTCATAGAAATACTGAAACCAAGAAAGACTATTGGGGGAATGATTATTTTAATAGTTCAAGTCAGTTTAGGACAAGATGGGGGATTCAAGATACCATTCGACTTCTCCCATGAAGAGATAGGAGGTTCTTGGGGCTTTGGTAAGAAGGGGGTGTGTACAAGAAAGTTAGGTCCAAGAAGGTATGGTAAATACATTTGCACTGGGGAACGCTCATGTCCTTGGGCAAGGGTGTTTAAACATACCTGGGGAACATACTATGAGAACGGAATGGACGCAGTACACCGATGGGGAATTAAACAAACCCATGATAAATGTAAAACGGAACTGGTGATAACGGTAAAGTCAATTATACAAGATGACATAGCAAGGAACTATTGGGCCTGTGTTGATGATTTCGGGGCAGATATATGTTTGAGGTTCATTTTTCAGGAGAGAAATGAATCTTCCACCCCCGAGACAGAACAGCAGGTAGATCTAATGTTATCACCAGAGGTATCAACAAATAGTCTAATACCCCTTGGAAGGCCCTCAGAAGGAATCCTAAATAGCACTAAACCACCAAGGGTAGAATATTTCCTCTTGCAGGAAATGAACCAAGGAGAAGTAGAAGGAATTTCAAATGAGAACTTCTGGGTAAGGTGGATGAACTACACAGCTAGGGCGTTGGGTCAAACTAATTGTTATGCCTGTTCAACAGGTAGGCCAACCCTTGTAACTGCACCTATGCCTCAGACCATGTTGTCTTGTGTGATAGATTTGGGATCAAACCAAACCTCACCTAATTGTTCTGATATTAAAATAACCACTCTTAAAAATGATAATACTAAGGCACCCCAATTCACCATGAATCCCGGAGATTATCAATGTTATAGACACCAAAGTAATGCGAATCACAGATCAAATTGGAGAAGGGTTTACAACAACGTTTTTCTGGTGGGTTACAATTGATAAAAATGTTGACTGGATTAATTACATCTACAAAGGTTTGTTAATTAGACAAGGGATGCAGTGAAGAGAATCTCAGGCCAACTATCCGCCACCTCACTCATGACCTGCAGAATAGTTTGGTTCTCGAAATGCTTTTAGCAGAGAAGGGCGGATTTGCAAGATGGTGGGAGGTCATTGCTGTATGTTCATCCCCAACAATACAGCCCCAGATGGTACAGTAACTAGAGCACTGGCAGGTCTCACTGCAGTAAGTAAAGAATGGGCTGAGAACTGGGGGGTGAATACATCAATGACTGGTTGGATTGATAAAATGTTTGGTAAATGGAAAACTATTGTTGTAACTATTTTAGGCGCGGTAATCGCGTCTATGGGTATGCTTGTTCTTTGTGGATGTTGTCTTATTCCCTGTGTCCGAGGGTTGGTGAGCAAGGCGTTGGAGAATGCAGTATCACAACAGATGATGAGATACGGCCCAATCCCGGACTCCGACCTAAGGAATGAAGAATATGACCCACCAGGCTTAGTGGAGGAGGACGACGATTCAGATAGTTTGAGACTGGATGTTTACCTAGAACTATATATCTCTAGTTAAAAGTAATTGTAATGATTTTCTGTGTATTAAAGTGTGGATAATTTAGTCAAAGGGTGGATTGATATAGGAATTAAAATAAATACAGGTTAAAAGTAATGACTAAATGTTCCACCCTTAAATATAGTTGTGAAATGTTCTTGTTTTAAGTATGATTAGTACTTTCTTAGTAGTGACTAATTATTACACCCTGAAACTGTGTGAAATGTGTATGTATGTATGTGTGTGTGTATGCATGTGTGTGTGTGTGTGTGTGTGTTATGTGTGTGTGTGTGTGTGTGTGTGTATGTGTGTGTGAACTGATGGTCAGGAGAGCAATTATAAAGTGGAAAACTACAGCCTGCCTAAAGAGGGGAGGGATTTTTGTATGACGTATGAGTATAAAAGATGGACTCTGAAATTGTGATGGCAGAATTCTCAATGAATAAACATCTTTGACTATGCAGACCGGGACTCTGTCCGCTTCTTGATTTTGGGAGACGCACAGAGACACTGAGATAGTTTGTTAAATAATTCACATAACAGCCTGACGGGCTGGCCGAGGCATGGGAGCCGGACGAGCCGGCCAAGGCGCGGGAACCTGTCGAGCCTGATGGGCCGGCCGAGGCATGGGAGCCTCACGAGCCGGCTGAGACGTGGGAGCCTGATGAGCCGGCTGAGGCGTGGAAGCCTGATGAGCCGGCTGAGGCGAGGGAGCCTGACGAGCCGGCTGAGGCGAGGGAGCCTGACGAGCAGGCTGAGGCGTGGAGTGAGAGCCTGCCGAGCCAACCGAGGCTTGTGAGTGCAGCGGCACCCGGACCCGACGTCACTAACAACAAAAACTGCCTTATGCTTCCAATTGTGGTGTCTGCATTCTGTAACGATCTCGGTTCGACAGACGGGAGGCAAGTACAGGGTGATGATTTAATAAATAAAAGACATGGAACAAAACACGGACAGCGTCTGGACAGGGGAAACGAAACAACATCAATGCAGACACAGGGATCAAACTGGGGAACAGACAGATATAGAAGGGGCAATCAACAAAGTGAAGGAGTCCAGGTGATTCCAATGAGCGCTGATGCACGTAATGATGGTAACAGGTGTGAGTAATGATGGGCAGCCTGGCGCCCTCGAGCGCCAGAGAGGGGGAGTGGGAGCAGGTGTGACACCATGTTTTCATCACTGAAAAAGAAAAACGGTTGAGTTTGATATAATTTGAAAGCCTACAAATAGAATTGTCAAACTATTTTATAATTTCTTGATTAAAATAAATAAATGAAACAATTGTCATTTTTTATATACACTGCTCCAAAAAATTAAGGGAACACTTAAACAACACAATGTAACTCCAAGTCAATCACACTTCTGTGAAATCAAACTGTCCACTTAGGAAGCAACACTGATTGACAATAAATTGCACATGCTGTTGTGCAAATGGAATAGACAACAGGTGGAAATTATAGGCAATTAGCAAGACACCCCCAATAAAGGACTGGTTTTGCAGGTGGTGACCACAGACCACTTCTCAGTTCCTATGCTTCCTGGCTGATGTTTTGGTCACTTTTGAATGCTGGCAGTGCTTTCACTCTAGTGGTAGCATGAGACGGAGTGTACAACCCACACAAGTGTCTCAGGTAGTGCAGCTCATCCAGGATGGCACATCAATGCGAGCTGTGGCAAGAAGGTTTGCTGTGTCTGTCAGCGTAGTGTCCAGAGCATGGAGGCGCTACCAGGAGACAGGCCAGTACATCAGGAGACGTGGAGGAGGTCGTAGGAGGGCAACAACCCAGCAGCAGGACTGCTACCGCCGCCTTTGTGCAAGGAGGAGCAGGAGGAGCACTGCCAGAGCCCTGCAAAATGACCTCCAGCAGGCCACAAATGTGCATGTGTCTGCTCAAACGGTCAGAAACAGACTCCATGAGGGTGGTATGAGGGCCCGATGTCCACAGGTGGGGGTTGTGCTTACAGCCCAACACAGTGCAGGACGTTTGGCATTTGCCAGAGAACACCAAGATTGGCAAATTCGCCACTGGCGCCCTGTGCTCTTCACAGATGAAAGCAGGTTCACACTGAGCACGTGACAGACGTGACAGAGTCTGGAGACGCCGTGGAGAACGTTCTGCTGCCTGCAACATCCTCCAGCATGACCGTTTTGGCAGTGGGTCAGTCATGGTGTGGGGTGGCATTTCTTTGGGGGGCCGCACAGCCCTCCATGTGCTCTCCAGAGGTAGCCTGACTGCCATTAGGTACCGAGATGAGATCCTCAGACCCCTTGTGAGACCATATGCTGGTGCGGTTGGCCCTGGGTTCCTCCTAATGCAAGACAATGCTAGACCTCATATGGCTGGAGTGTGTCAGCAGTTCCTGCAAGAGGAAGGCATTGATGCTATGGACTGGCCCGCCCGTTCCCCAGACCTGAATCCAATTGAGCACATCTGGGACATCATGTCTCGCTCCATCCACCAACGCCACGTTGCACCACAGACTGTCCAGGAGTTGGTGGATGCTTTAGTCCAGGTCTGGGAGGAGATCCCTCAGGAGACCATCCGCCACCTCATCAGGAGCATGCCCAGGCGTTGTAGGGAGGTCATACAGGCACATGGAGGCCACACACACTACTGAGCCTCATTTTGACTTGTTTTAAGGAAATTACATCAAAGTTGGATCAGCCTGTAGTGTGGTTTTCCACTTTAATTTTGAGTGTGACTCCAAATCCAGACCTCCATGGGATGATAAATTTGATTTCCATTGATAATTTTTGTGTGATTTTGTTGTCAGCACATTCAACTATGTAAAGAAAAAAGTATTTAATAAGATTATTTCATTCATTCAGATCTAGGATGTGTTATTTTAGTGTTCCCTTAATTTTTTTGAGCAGTGTATAATGTCAATTATCAAAAAACACATCAACGTAGATTTATTTCATTTTTTTAAATATTTTGTAGCTTAGACCTTATTTGACATTGTGTTTGTGTTGTGCCCATCATCGGTTGAGACACAGCATTCTCTTGAATATAGGGTTCCGTTCAGATCAAAAGGGGTGGAGTCAGAAAGTGATTGAAATCATATGGAATGACCCTTTGGTGAGTTTTCAGAGCAGTGTAATCATTTGTTCACATTAAATAAGAGCTTGTAAATAAATGTCCTCTGCAGTTGACATTTTAGATACTGCCCCCATTTAATGTAATGTTAACTTTCTCATACCGGTATTTACTATCAACCTTGTCCCAATCAGAATCACCTTTATGCGCCAAGTACATTTACACCAGAGGAGGCTGGTGGGAGGAGCTACAGTACCAGTCAAAAGTTTGGAAACACCTACTCATTCAAGGGATTTTTTTTTACTATTTTCTACATTGTAGAATAATAGTGAAGACATCAAAATGCTGAAATAACACATATGCAATCATGTAGTAACCAAAAAAGTGTTAAACAAATCAAATTATATTTTATATTCTTCAAAGTAGCCACCCTTTACCTTGATGACATCTTTGCACACTCTTGAAATTCTCTCAACCAGCTTCATGAAGTAGTCACCTGGAATGCGTTTCAATTAACAGGTGCGCCTTGTTAAAAGTTAATTTGTGGACTTTCTTTCCTTCTTAATGCCTTTGAGCCAATCAGTTGTGTTGTGACAAGGTAGGGGTTGTATACAGAAGATAGCCCTATTTGGTAAAAGACCAAGTTCATATTATGTCAAGAACAGCTCAAATAAGCAAAGAGAAACGACAGTCCATCAATACTTTAAGACGAAGGTCAGTCAATCCGGAAAATTTCAAGAACTTTGAAAGTTTCTTCAAGTGCAGTCGCAAAAACCAACAAGCGTTATGATGAAACTGGCTCTCATGAGGACCGCCACAGGAAAGGAAGACCCAGAGTTACCTCTGCTGCAGAGGATAAGTTCATTATAATAAATGCTTCACAGAGTTCAAGTAACAGACACATCTTAACATCGTGAATCAAGCCTTCATGGTCGATTTTGCTGTGAAGAAACCACTACTAAAGGACACCAATAACAAAAAGAGACTTGCTTGTGCCAAGAAACAAGAGCAATGGTCATTAGACCGGTGGAAATCTGTCCTTTGGTCTGATGAGTCCAAATTTGAGATTTTAGGTTCCAACCGCCATGTCTTTGTGAGAAGCAGAGTAGGTGAACAGATGATCTCCGCATGTGTGGTTCCCACTGTGAAGCATTGAGGAGGAGCTGTATTGGTGTGGGGGTGCTTTGCTGGTGACACTGTCAGTGATTTATTTAGAATTCAAGGCACACTGAACCAGCATGGCTACCACAGCATTCTGCAGCGATACGCCATCCCATCTGGTTTGCGCTTAGTGGGACTATCATTTGTTTTTCAACAGGACAATGACCCAAAACACACCTCCAGGCTGTGTAAGGGCTATATGACCAAGAAGGAGAGTGATGGACTGCTGCATCAGATGACCTGGCCTCCACAATCCCCCGACCTCAACTCAATTGAGATGGTTTGGGATGAGTTGGACGGCAGAGTGACGGAAAAGTAGCCAACAAGTGCTCAGTATATGTGGGAACTCCTTCAACACTGTTGGAAAAGCATTCCTCATTAAGCTGGTTGAGAGAATGCCAAGAGTGTGCAAAGCTGTCATCAAGGCAAAGGGAGTCTACTTTGAAGAATCTAAAACATAAAATATATTTTGATTTGTTTAACACTTTTTTGGTTACTACATGATTCCATATGTGTTACTTCATAGTTTTGATGTCTTCACTATTATTCTACAATGTAGTAAATATAAAGGAAAACCCTTGAATGACTAGGTGTGTCCAAAGTTTTGACTGGTACTGCATATATATATATATATATGCCATTTAACAGACACTTTTAGCCAAAGCAACTTACAGTCATGGGTGCACACATTTTACATATGGGTGGTCCCAGGATTCGAACCCACTACCTTGACGTTGCAAGAGCCATTCTCTACCAACTGAGCTACAAAGGACCACAATATTCTATTAATGTACACATTGCACAATACCCGAGTACATAACAAATGACCACATTGCTGGTCATTTTTCATCTACATTTTGAACCCATCCATCACCAATTCTGGTTTTGGACTATTGGTTTAATTGTTGTAAAATTCAGATGATATCCACAGATAGAAAAGCTCAATTTCATAAAATCCAGTAACCGTGTTCCTGGGGAGAGACAAACATCTATTCCTATTTGTGCACCCTAAAGAATGCAAAAGAATCAACTGCATATCAAATCTAACTGTTCTGAGATTTCTCACAGTGCAAAAGCACATCTGTTTTTTTCCTATTGTGAAACCCTGGTTACTAGTTTTGTCATTATGTCATTCAGCTTGGGATTTTGAATTAAAAATACTGTGCACTTTTGGAAAGGATTACATTTGTTTTATGCAAATCCCTTCACACAGAAGTGTGTTCCATCATCCAAAACATACCTTCAGAACCAAACAGATCTTTTGACGACCCCATGCTTTCACTAATGCAAGCCTCTCCACATTCCATTTGTAAGGCCTAAGTACCGTGTAAAGAGTGAAGACTGGTGCTTATATTACACTGAACAAAAATATAAACGCAACATGCAACAATTTCAAAGATTTTACTGAGTTACAGTTCATATAAGGAAATAAGTCAATTGAAATAAATTCATTAGGCACTAATCTATGGATTTCACATGACTGGGAACACAGATATGCATCTTTAAAAAAAAAGGTAAGGGCGTGTATCAGAAAACCAGTCAGTATCTGGTGTGACCACCATTTGCTTCATGCTGCGCGACACATCTCCTTTGAATAGAGTTGATCAGGCTGTTGATTGTGGCCTGTGGAATGTTGTCCATCTCCTCTTCAATGGCTGTGTGAAGTAGCTGGATATTGGCGGGAACTGGAACACGCTGTCGTACACTTCGATCCAGAGCATCCCAAACATGCTCAATGGGAGACATGTCTGGTGAGTATGCAGGCCATGGAAGAACTGGGACATTTTCAGCTTCCAGGAATTGTGTACAGATCCTTGCAAGATGGAGCTGTCCATTATCATGCTGAAACATGAGGTGACGGTGGTGGATGAATGGTACGACAATGCCCCTCATGATCTCATCACGGTACCTCTGTGCACTCAAATTGCCATCGATAAAATGCAATTGTGTTTCGTTGTCCGTAGCTTATGCCTGACCATACCATAACCCCACCGCCACCATGGGGCACTCTGTTCACAACGTTGACATCAGCAAACACTCGCCCGCATGACGCCATATACGGTCTTCCATCTGCCCGGTACAGTCGAAACCGGGATTCATCGATGAAGAGCACACTTCTCCAGCGTGCCAGTGGCCATCAAAGCTGAGCATTTGCCCACTGAAGTTGGTTACGTCGCAGAACTACAGACCCTTGTGAGGACGACGCGCACACAGATGAGCTTCCCTGAGATGGTTTCTGACAGTTGGTGCAGAAATTATTTGGTTGTGCAAACCCACAATTTCATCAGCCGTCCGGGTGTCTGGTCTCAAATCATCCTGCATGTGAAGAAGCCGGATGTGGAGGTCCTGGCCTGGCGTGATTACACGTGGTCTGCGGTTTTGAGGCTAGTTGGACCTACTGCCAAATTCTCTAAAACAAAGTTGGAGGCGGCTTATGGTAGAGAAATAAACATTAAATTCTCTGGCAACAGCTCTGGTGGACATTCCTGCAGTCAGCATGCCAATTACACACTCCCTCGAAACTTGAGACATCTGTGGCATTGTGTTGTGTGACAGAACTGCACATTATAGACTGGTCTTTTATTGTCCCAAGCACAAGGTGCACCTGTGTAATGATCGTGCTGTTTAATCAGCTTCTTGATATGCCACACCTGTCAGGTGGATTGTTTATCTTGGCAAAGGAGAAATGCTCACTAACAGAGATGTAAACAAATTTGTGCACAACATTTTTGAGAAATAAGCTTTTTGTGCGTATGGAACATTTCTGAGATTTTTTATTTCAGCTCAGTAAACATGGGACCAACACTTTACATGTTGCGTTTATATTTTTGTTCAGTATAATTCAGTGTCATAGTTGATATGTCTTTGATATGTCTCATCCAGTGTGTCTATTGTTGTATTTTGACTTTGGATTATCAGGGTTTAAAGGGAATGATCACCCAAACTAAATTGTAGAGCAACACAGTACCAAAAGATAAGGTTAGTTTGTAATTTTGTTGACTTACTGTAAAGTAATGTTGATGATGCTTAGTTAGTATTTGTTTGCCATGGGAATTCCACGGTAAAGGAATGTCACTATCGTTGAGAGACGGGTCAGACCAAGGTGCAGCGTGAAAAGCGTACATGTTTATTTAACGCAATAAACATAAACAAAACAAGAAACAACGTAACGTGAAGTCCTCAGGCTAAACACATACAATCATAAGACGGAACAAGATCCCACAACTAAGGTAGGCAAACAGGTTACTTAAGTATGATCCCCAAGCAGAGACAACGAGCGACAGCTGCCTCTGATTGGGAACCATACCCGGCCAAACATAGAAATACAATACATAGAGTTTCACACCCTGACCAAACTACCTAGAGAATAACAGTCTCTCCAGGTCAGGGCGTGACAGTACCCCCCCAAAGGTGCGTACTCCGGCCGCACCAACCTGACTTAGGGTAGGGTCCGGGTGGGCAATCAGCCTCGGAGGCGGCTCTGGCTCCGGCGTGACGACCTCTCCCTCTCTGCCTCCCCGTTGCGCCCCTGGTCTGGTCTGGACCTCGGCGCGATGCTTCCCCTCTCCTTCCTCCCACGATGCACCAAGCCCTGTCTGGACCCTGGTGTGGGAGACCCCGAACCTGGAGAGGGGCTGATGTCTGGGCCTGGATCGGCAATCCTCCCGCGATGCACCAAGCCCTGTCTGGACCCTGGTGTGGGAGGCTGACTTCTGGATCTGGAGTGGATCCGCTGACCGGAGCTGGACTGGGCACCGGTGGAGCGGACTGCTCTGGCTCCGCAGTGGATCCGCTGACCGGAGCTGGACTGTGCACCGGTGGAGCGGACTGCTCTGGCTCCGGAGTGGAGCCGCTGACCGGAGCTGAACTGGACCCCGGTGGAGCAGCCTGCCCTGGCTCCGGAGTGGAGTCACTGACCTGAGCTGGACTGGGCACCGATGGAGTGGACTGCTCTGACTCCGGAGTGGAGCCGCTGACCGGCCCGTGCCGGACTGGGAACACGCACCACTGGCTTGGTGCGAGGAGAAGGCACGGGCCGGGCCGGACTAGAGACACGCACCACAGGTCTGGTGCGAGGAGCAGGAATGGGCCGGGCCGGACTGGGAACACGCACCACTGGTCTGGTGCGAGGAGCAGGAACGGGCCGGGCCGGACTGGAGACACGCACCACAGGTCTGGTGCGAGGAGCAGGAACGGGCCGGGCCGGACTGGGGACACGCACCACTGGTCTGGTGCGAGGAGCAGGCACGGGCCGTACCGGACTGGGAACACGCACCACTGGCTTGGTGCAAGGAGAAGGCACGGGCCAGGCTGGACTGGGAACACGCACCACTGGTCTGGTGCGAGGAGCAGGAACGGGCCGGGCCGGACTAGAGACACGCACCACAGGTCTGGTGCGAGGAGCAGGAACGGGCCGGGCCGGACTGGGGACACGCACCACTGGTCTGGTGCGAGGAGCAGGCACGGGCCGTACCGGACTGGGAACACGCACCACAGGCTTGGTGCGAGGTGCAGGCACGGGCCGGGCAGGACTAGAGAATAACAGTCTCTCCAGGTCAGGGCGTGACAAGGAATCACGTGTTGACTCCGATTTTTCACTCTAAAATGTATGCCAAACTAAAAAATATATTATTTTAAAGTTTAACAAACCATAGAATACTATGCGCAAGGACTACTTTGAAGAATTTACACAGAAAATTTCACAAAAACACATTTACTGTAAGAACTGTGCAGATGCAAAGTTTGGTAACAGAATTACTGTAAAATCTCCCTCGTTTTTTTATTCGACCACAATTTCTAAAAACTCTGTTTAATATCTGCTCTGAATTAAGATTCAAACATGTCTGCAGAAAGATTTGGGTGTTAGCTATGACATGACACCTTGAGTTGAAAAAAAATTATTTTGGTTGTTGAACTACAGTAGGTGAAGTGGATTTAAATCCGGTAACGGAATTATGGTAACGGAATTACATCATGGGTCCCTGATCTGTACTATACAGAAATGCATAATTATGGATTTGAATATCATTCTCTGTATGGTGATGTATCCTGAATAGGTACATAAAGGTAGAAATATGCAATATCCTTCTTTTGCATATTTGGATGTTATTCTACACACTGGCTATATAATGTAATGTGCTCCGCCACCCAAACAAGACCACATTTGGTTGGTCCGGACATGCCCTTAGCAGAGTTGCCAACAACTGGATGTTCAGGTTTTCAGGGATACAGATTTTTTCAACCTAGCTTCCTTCTCCACTGAAAACCGGATGTGGGAACTTCGCACAGGCATTTGTTTCTCTTACACCTGCTATGTTAGGTTAGTCGGGACCAGACCAAAATCTGAAACAGTCATAGACGTCTATGTTTCACAAGTTTGGACATCAGAGTACAGCATAGAGCACAGTAGAGTACAGTACAGCACAGTAGAGTTCAGTACAGTACATTAGAATACAATAAAGTAGATATGTTCAGTACAGTACAGTACAGTACAATATACTGGTCTCTACTCTAGTGTGCTCTACTGTACTGTACTGGGGTCTACTGTACTGTACTATCCAAACTTGTGAAACATAGATGTCTATGATTGGTTCAGATTTGGTCCAGTGGACTGACCACATTTTAACTACTTTTCAACGTCCATGGACGTCCGGTGCCAGTGCTCAGTAGGTGAGGATGCTTGTTACAGTAAATGGAAAGAGGGTAGGTGGTAGGTGTCATAGTAGGTGTCAGTAAGAGCCGGGAGAGGTGACATTAACTGGAGAGAGAGAGAAGAGAGTGAGAGCGGCAGAGAGAGTGAGAAGGAGGGGTTGTCCAAAATGTTTTCAGTCTTGCTTTGACCACCAGATGACAGAATGGAGAAAGAAAAACACTTATGAGCTGAACGTAACTGTATGCCAGTGTCAAGGGAGGACAGTAGCAGGTGACCCAACTGTGGTTTGTGACTAATATGATTTCCCATTGTAGCCAATTTAATTGCAATAATTACGTTATTGATCTTTCGGTAATTCATAAACAAACTTGATATAAAACACTATAATAATTGGTAGGATCCGTGTACTCAGTCAACTTACCTGGTAAATTAAGGGTAAAATATTTTTTTTTACAAATCTAGTAAGTAATCTATTAATAGCTAATAATTAATCTATTAATGTCAAGATAGTGATATTTCTCAATTTATATTATTGTAAGATTATAAGATCGTCACAACAATGATAGTGTTTATTGACCTATTAATGAACTGCTGTTACTGTAAATGGTTAGCTAACTGATATATCCTATCTCCGTAGTTAACCATTGGTAATCTGAGCATTGTAGACTATATCATTTCTGAAGAGGTGTCATTTCAGAATCAATGGTGCTGTAGCTTTGCTAGTCTTGCTATTCTGTCTGTCGAGGGCATGGGCTCAGAAAAGGAGGAGAGTGGAGGGGTCAGAGAATGACATTCAACAGAGTGACAATGAAGAGGTAGATAGCAGGTTGAGAGATTCAGATTAAGAGCCAAAGGCCTGAGGCTAAAGAGACGACCCACAAATGACTGTCCAGGCCACCACACACACACCAGCAGTGCAATCCTCTCTCGTCCCCTTCCCCTGCCTGCTATGTACTCACTCACACACCAAAAATGTAGGGAAGAACTAGGCCTGCATTGCTGATCTAGGATTACTGATCAGGTCCCCCTTGTGCATGTAATCAGAAGATGCAGCTGCTATTTCAGCAGTGTTCAGCACTGAGGAGAGGTCCCCTGATTGAGTTATCATTATAGGAAAAGGACAATTTACCCATTTAACCCTCTTGAGTCAATATCCGCGGCCCGCAGGAATCTAATTAGCAAAACAAAAAAATCCCCATAAGAAATCTGTCAGTTCAATACATTATTGTGGAAATTATTTCTCTTTATATTGAATTGTTGTGTCCGTATATGACATTTTGTTATAGGGAATATCATGGAACGTAGCCTCTATATCATCTTGTACAAGATGTGCTACTGCAGTGTTTTCATGATCAAGTGCACGTCTGTCCCCTCTATCCTATCAAGGGACACAAACCCTGTCATCCTGATTCACACTCACACCTGTTTCTTGTGCCACAGTACACAACATATTCTAGAAATGTCCAATCTTTTTCATGCTCTCACCTATGCAGATGTGATATGTGCTTTCTTGGATATAAACAATGATTCTGGGGGTTCTTATCAACATTTCAGAAAAAGGCCTATTTAATTAAATGGAAGAGGCAAGTGGAAGGAGGGAAAAGTAAGGAACTTCTCTGTCAGCCCTGGATTAAAGACCAAAATTGGTTAAAGAAAATTGTGATGAATTAAAAAGTACCAAAAAATTGACAGCTCTGTCAAATAAATTACTAAATAGTTGGGAAGAGATGTACCAATTCCATGGCACATGGTTTATGAACTGATACGCAAAGTGACTCCAGTTTCAAAACGTATAATTTTTCAATGTTAATTATTATACAAAATTCTTGCAACCAATATGATGTAAATGTAAATGTAAAAATATTAAAACTGATCTTACCCCCTAAACATTTTTTTTACATTGTATGTAGTAGTCTCTTAAATTCCACTAGATGGCAGGAAGGAGCAGCAATTAACCCTGGAGTCTATTTGAACCCTGTTGGTATTTAGAGCTTTGAAATGGCAGATGATAAGTAGGAGTCACACACACAGAGAGCATTAAAAAGACAGGCAGCCAGACTTTTGTATCACTATGCTTTCTTTATGGTTATATAGTATTTTACCCAACCACTAGCCATCAAATCCTTGCTTCCTTCTTCCTTGTTTCCTCCATTCCTTGCCTCTCTTTTAAATGCACATCAGAGGAGGAGGCCTGAGGGGAGGAACCTTCAAACCACTCCCCAAATGTGCTTTGATAGAGAGGCTTAAAAAATGACTTTTCTGCTGCTTCCCTCACTCGGATCAGACCGGGTCTGGATCTGACCAGGTCTATACGGAATGGGTCTGGTTGTCCTTGGGTCAGAACGGCTCTCTATATTTAGAAAAATTATTTATGCATATCGGGTCCGGATTGGAAAGCCCCAGGTCCTTTTCAGAATGGGTCCAACTTTTTGGACCCGTGAAGAACTCTTGTCTACAATACCCAGATTACAAATGGTTAACTAAGGAGCTAGGATATACAGTGGGGAGAACAAGTATTTGATACACTGCCGATTTTGCAGGTTTTCCTACTTACAAAGCATGAAGAGGTCTGTAATTTTTATCATAGGTACACTTCAACTGTGAGATACGGAATCTAAAACGAAAATCCAGAAAATCACATTGTATGATTTTTAAGTAATTAATTTGCATTTTATTGTATGACATAAGTATTTGATCACCTACCAACCAGTAAGAATTCTGGCTCTCACAGACCTGTTAGTTTTTCTTTAAGAAGCCCTCCTCTTCTCCACTCATTACCTGTATTAACTGCACCTGTTTGAACTCATAACCTGTATAAAAGACACCTGTCCACACACTCAATCAAACATACTCCAACCTCTCCACAATGGCCAAGACCAGAGAGCTGTGTAAGGACATCAGGGATACAATTGTAGACCTGCACAAGGCTGGGATGGGCTACAGGACAATAGGCAAGCAGCTTGGTGAGAAGGTAACAACTGTTGGCACAATTATAAGAAAATGGAAGAAGTTCAAGATGACGGTCAATCACCCTCGGTCTGGGGCTCCATGCAAGATCTCACCTCGTGGGGCATCAATGATCATGAGGAAGGTGAGGGATCAGCCCAGAACTACACGGCAGGACCTGGTCAATGACCTGAAGAGAGCTGGGACCACAGTCTCAAAGAAAACCATTAGTAACACACTACGCCGTCATGGATTAAAATCCTGCAGCGCACACAAGGTCCACCTGCTCAAGCCAGCGCATGTCCAGGCCCTTCTGAAGTTTGCCAATGACCATCTGGATGATCCAGAGGAGGAATGGGAGAAGGTAATGTGGTCTGATGAGACAAAAATATAACTTTTTGGTCTAAACTCCACTCGCCGTGTATGGAGGAAGAAGAAGGATGAGTACAACCCCAAGAACACCATCCCAACCGTGAAGCATGGCGGTGGAAACATCATTCTTTAGGGATGCTTTTCTGCAAAGGGGACAGGACGACTGCACCGCATAGAGGGGAGGATGGATGGGACCATGTATCGCGAGATCTTGGCCAACAACCTCCTTCCCTCAGTAAGAGCATTGAAGATGGGTCGTGGCTGGGTCTTCCAGCATGACAACGACCCAAAACACACAGCCAGGTCAACTAAGGAGTGGCTCCGTAAGAAGCATCTCAAGGTCCTGGAGTGGCCTAGCCAGTCTCCAGACCTGAACCCAGTAGAAAATCTTTGGAGGGAGCTGAAAGTCCGTATTGCCCAGCGACAGCCCCGAAACCTGAAGAATCTGGAGAAGGTCTGGAGGAGTGGGCCAAAATCCCTGCTGCAGTGTGTATAAACCTGGTCAAGACCTACAGGAAACGTATGATCTCTGTAATTGCAAACAAAGGTTTCTGTACCAAATATTAAGTTCTGCTTTTCTGATGTATCAAATACTTATGTCATGCAATAAAATGCAAATTAATTACTTAAAAATCATACAATGTGATTTTCTGGATTTTTGTTTTAGAGTATGTCTCTCACAGCTGAAGTGTACCTATGATAAAAATTACAGACCTCTACATGCTTTGTAAGTAGGAAAACCTGCAAAATTGGCAGTGTATCAAATACTTGTTCTCCCCACTGTATCAGTTAGCTAACCATTTAAAGTAACAGCAGTTCATTAATAGGTCAATAAACACTACTATAGTTGAGACTGTCTTATAATCTAAAATAGAAATGGCCAATTACAGGCATTCCACATTTAACCCAACCCACTTGTGAACATTTAAATATCAAGTAGTTTTTTTGTTTACAGTTGAAGTTTACATACACCTTAGCCAAATAAAAAATGTCACAATTCCTGACATTAAATCCTAGTAAAAATTCCCTGTCTTAGATCAGTTAGGATCACCACTTTATTTTAAGAATGTGAAATGTCAGAATAATATTAGAGAGAATGATTTATTTCAGCTTTTATTTCTTTCATCACATTCCCAGGGCATCAGAAGTTTACATACACTCAATTAGTATTTGGCAGAGGTGGGACAAAGTCATTGTTATGCAAGTCACAAGTAAGTCTCAAGTCTTTGCCCTCGAGTCCCGAGTCAAGTCGAGTCAAAGATGAGGCAAGTCCCAAGTCGGAGTCAAAAGTCAAAGCCATCAAGTCTCCAAAGTCGAGTCCAAAGTCCTACATTTTAGTTTCGAGTCATTTCAAGTCCTCTTAGCAGCCTTTGCAAGTCATTACAAGTCCTCGTAGCAAGTCTTCTCGAGTCATAAGGCGCAAGTCCAAGTCAAGTCACGGAGTCATTGATGTTAAAGTCCAAGTCGAGTTGCAAGTCTTTGTACATTTTGTCTAGTCGAGTCTGAAGTCATCAAATTCATGACTCAGAGTCTGACTCGAGTCCAAGTCACATGACTCGAGTCCACACCTCTGGTATTTGGTAGCATTGCCTTTAAATTGTTTAACTTGAGTCAAACGTTTCGGGTAGCCTTCCACAAGCTTCCCACAATAAGTTTGGTGAATTTTGGCCCATTCCTCCTGACAGAGCTGGTGTAACTGAATCAGGTTTGTAGGACTCCTTGCTCGCACACACTTTTTCAGTTCTGCCCACACATTTTCTATAGGATTGAGGTCAGGGCTTTGTGCTGGCCACTCCAATACCTTGACTTTGTTGTCCTTAAGCCATTTTTCCACAACTTTGGAAGTATGCTTGGGGTCATTGTCCATTTGGAACACCCATTTGCGACCAAGCTTTAACTTCCTGACTGACGTCTTGAGATGTTGCTTCAATATATCCAAATCATTTTCCTTCCTCATGATGCCATCTATTTTGTGAAGTGCACCAGTCCATCCTGCAGCAAAGCACCCCCACAGCATGATGCTGCCACCCCCGTGCTTCACGGTTGGGATGGTGTTCTTCAGCTTGCAAGTCCCCTCTTTTTCCTCCAAACATAACGATGGTCATTATGGCCAAACAGTTCTATTTTTGTTTCATCAGACCAGAGGACATTTTTCCAAAAAGTACGATCTTTGTCCCCATGTGCAGTTGCAAACCGTAGTCTGGCTTTTTTATGGCGGATTGGAGCAGTGGCTTCTTCCTTGCTGAGCGGCCTTTCAGATTATGTTGATATAGGACTCGTTTTATTGTGGATATAGATACTTTTGTACCTGTTTCCTCCAGCATCTTCACAAGGTCCTTTGCTGTTGTTCTGGGATTGTTTTTCACTTTTTGCACCAAAGTACGTTCATCTCTAGGAGACAGAACGCGTCTCCTTCCTGAGCGGTATGACGGCTGCGTGGTCCCATGGTGTTTATACTTGCGTACTATTGTTTGTACAGATTTGTAACGTGGTACCTTCAGGCATTTGGAAATTGCTCCGAAGGATGAACCAGACTTGTCTACAATTATTTTTCTGAGGTCTTGGCTGATTTCTTTTGACTTTCCCATGATGTCAAGCAAAGAGGCACTGAGTTTGAAGGTAGGCCTTGAAATACATCCACAGGTACACCTCCAATTGACTCAAATTATGTCAATTAGCCTATCAGAAGCTTCTAAAGCCATGACATAATTTTCTGGAATTTTCCAAGTTGTTTAAAGGCACAGTCAACTTAGTGTATGTCAACTTCTGACTCACTTGAATTGTGATACAGTGAATTATAAGTGAAATAATCTGTCTGTAAACAATTGTTGGAAAAATTACTTGTGTCATGCACAAAGTAGATGTCCTAACCGACTTGCCAAAACTATAGTTTGTTAAAAAGACATTTGTGGAGGGGTTGAAAAACGAGTTTTAATGACTCCATCCTAAGTGTATGTAAACTTCCGACTTCAACTGTATATGGTGCAAGGATGGTGTACAGAAATCAAACATTGCTTATGAAAGTTTAGTTTAGAGAAGTTTCAGTCAGTCTGCTTTTATTGACACACCTCTAAAAAGCTCATTTTCCTCCATAGACAGAGCTTATTAATGATCGTTGACAAAGGAATGAGGAAGATAACAATGGATCTCTCTCCTCTAAGGGGGTTTTAGTCTTTGAGAACAGATATCTTGTCTTTACTTCCTTTGTGTCAGCTCCTAGGAAAGAGTCACATGTTAATCATGGTTTGTTCCTCTTTGTTAATAATGACTCAACAGTTTCCTAATAAGAACAGTCTTTTGTCAGACACTTCAACTGTTTGTTAACAGTAGAGAATCCATGGGATGCAATCGAAACCAGAATGTTTTCGGCTCTCTCCAACCTGTTAACAACCTCTCCATTGTGTCCATGTCAGTGTATACAGTACATTCCGATGGCGATGCAGGACTGAGAATGAATACATGCTGATCTCTATAAGCAAGCAATTGAAGAAGAAAAAAAGTATTTTTTACACGTTTGGACTCAGGCAGCCTGAAAAAACACTTAGGCGGCCCATCCAAGAGTTTCTATGCAGAAAAAACCCTGCCTCTATCTGACCACTATACCCTTGCCCCCAGCAACTGCTTGATCCCCAGTTACTTGATCCCCAGTTACTAAGGACCACAATCTCTAAACACGAGCCAGTATAACATTAGGCGTGTCGTTTCACCAATAGGTTACCTTTTGGGTAGAGTAATTTGCAGGGATTGGGGTCAATTCCAATTTAATTGAAATTCCAATTAAATTCTTTATATTCATTTACATTTTAGTCATTTAGCAGACGTTCTTATCCAGAGCAACTTACAGTTAGTGAGTGCATACATTATTTTTTAATACTGGCCCCCCGTGGGAATCAAACACACAACCCTGGCGTTGCAAACGCCATGCTCTACCAACTGAGCTACATCCCTGCCGGCCATTCCCTCCCCTACCCTGGACGACGCTGGGCCAATACTGCGCCGCCCCATGGGTCTCCCGGTCGCGGCCGGCTACGACAGAGCCTGGATTCAAACCAGGATCTCTAGTGGACACCCGACCAGCCCCGGCAGCCGGCGGAGTGGAAGCCGTGGCAGCGGCATCTCCAGTCTCGCCTGCGACATCGCGGGAACCCCGCCTACCACCTCCGGAGAGGTATGACAGACGTCCAGAGGGCTGCAGGGAATTCCTCACCCAGTGTTCCCTGGTATTCAGCCTACAACCCTCCTCCTTCCCGACGGAGCAGGGCCGGGTGGCCTACATCATCACTCTGTTGACGGGTTGGGCCCTTTCCTGGGAGAGCCAAACTCTGGCATGCTCCGACTCCTACCAATTCACCCAGGAGCTACGCAAGGTGTTTGGTGTCAGGGCACGAGGCTGGGAGGCGGCTCACGGCCTGTCGGCAGGGTGACCGTTCGGTGGCGGACTACTTCGTGGAGTTTCGGACCCGTGCTCGAAAGGCAGGATGGGAGGAGGCCGCCCTGGTCATCCTTTACACGCAGGGGCTATCGGAGGGGATGAAGAATGAACTCTCCTTCAGGGAGCTGCCTGAGCGACTGGACAGCCTCATCGACGTCTCAGTGCGGGTAGACAATCGGCGTCGTGAGAGGGCGTACGAGAGAGGGACGACGCAAGGCGCGCCTCTCCGTCCCCCTATCAGCCCGAAGGAGATGCCTCAGGAGGAGGCTATGCAGCTGGGTGCGGTGCGCTTGTCCAGGATGGAGAGACAGAGGCGTCTGTGCCTGGGACGTTGCCTGTACTGCGGCCAGGCAGGTCACCACTGCTACCCATGCCCGGAGAAGCCGGTAAATGGGAGGGCTCCCTAATATCGGGAGGGGTGCTAGTGAGCCGGAACCGAAACCCTAACTCCAGAGACTCCCAGACTTTTCTCCCCGTCAGGGTTCAGTGGGCCCGTGCTGCACGTCGGGCGCATGCACTGGTGGACTTTGGGACTGCGGGAAATGCAAATAGTCTGGGTAGCCATTTGATTAGATGTTCAGGAGTCTTATGGCTTGTGGGTAGAAGCTGTTTAGAAGCCTCTTGGACCTAGACTTGGCGCTCCGGTACCACTTGCCGTGCGGTAGCAGAGAGAACAGTCTATGACTAGGGTGAATGGAGTCTTTGACAATTTTTAGGGCCTTCCTCTGACACTGCCTGGTATAGAGGTCCTGGGTGGCAGGAAGCTTGGCCCCAGTGATGTACTGGGCCGTACGCACTACCCTCCGTAGTGCCTTGCGGTCGGAGGCCGAGCAGTTGCCATACCAGGCAGTGAAGCAACCAGTCAGGATGCTCTCGATGGTGCAGCTGTAGAAGCTTTTGAGGACACATGCCAAATCTTTTCATTCTCCTTAGGCTGAATAGGTTTGTCATGCCCTCTTCACGTCTGTCTTGGTGTGCTTGGACCATGTTCGTTTGTTGGTGATGTGGACATCAAGGAACTTGAAGCTCTCAACCTGCTCCACTACAGCCCCATCGATAAGAATGGGGGCGTGCTTAGTCCTCTTCTTTTTCCTGTAGTCCATAATCATCTCCTTTGTCTTGATCACATTGAGAGAGAGGTTATAGTCCTGGCACCACACGGCCAGGTCTCTGACCTCCTCCCTATAGGCTGTCTCGTCGTTGTCGGTGATCAGGCCTACCACTGTTGTGTCATCTGCAAACTTAATGATGATGTTGGAGTCGTGCCTGGCCATGCAGTCATGAGTGAACAGGGAGTACAGGAGGGGACTGAGCACGCACCCCTGAGGGGCCCCCGTGTTGAGGATCATAGTGGCGGATGTGTTGCTACCTACCCTTACCACCTGGGGGTGGCCCGTCAGGAAGTCCAGGATCCTGTTGCAGAGGGAGGTGTTTAGTCCCAGGGTCCTTAGCTTAGTGATGAGCTTTGAGGGCACTATGGTGTTGAATGCTAAGCTGTATTCAGTGAATAGCATTCTCACGTAAGTGTTCCTCTTGTCCAGGTGGGAAAGGGCAGTGTGGAGTGCAATAGAGATTGCATCATCTGTGGATCTGTTGGTGCATTATGCAAATTGGAGTGGGTCTAGGGTTTCTGGGATAATGGTGTTGATGTGAGCCATGACCAGCCTTTCAAAGCACTTCATGGCTACAGACGTGAGTGCTACGGGTTGGTAGTCATTTAGGCAGGTTATCTTAGTGTTCTTAGGCACAGGGACTATGGTGGTCTGCTTGAAACATGTTGGTATTACAGACTAAGTCAGGGAAAATGTCAGTGAAGACACTTGCAGTTGGTCAGTGCATGCTCGGAGTACACGTCCTTGTAATCCGTCTGGCCCTGCGGCCTTGTGAATGTTGACCTGTTTAAAGGTCTTACTCACATCGGCTACGGAGAGCGTGATCACACAGTCATCCGGAACAGCTGATGCTCTCATGCATGTTTTAGTGTTACTTGCCTTGAAGTGATCATAGAAGTAATTTAGCTTGTTAGGCTTGTGTCACTGGGCAGCTCGCGGCTGTGCTTCCCTTTGTAGTCTGTAATAGTTTGCAAGCCCTGGCACATCCGACGAGCGTCGGAGCCGGTGTAGTACGATTCGATCTTAGTCCTGTATTGACTCTTTGCCTGTTTGATGGTTCGTCAGAGGGCATAGCGGGATTTATTCTAAGCTTCCGAGTTAGAGTCCCTCTCCTTGAAAGCGGCAGCTCTACCCTTTAGCTCAGTGCGGAAGTTGCCTGTAATCCATGGCTTCTGGTTGGGGTATGGAAGTACAGTCACTGTGGGGACAAAGTCATCGATGCACTTATTGATGATGCCAGTGACTGATTTGGTGTACTCCTCAATGCCATCGGAAGAATCCTGGAATATATTCCAGTCTGTGCTAGAAAATCAGTCCTGTAGTTTAGCATCTGCTTCATCTGACCACTTTTTTATTGACCGAGTCACTGGTGCTTCCTGCTTTAGTTTTTGCTTGTAAGCAGGAATCAGGAGGATAGAATTATGGTCAGATTTGCCAAATGGAGGGCGAGGGAGAGCTTTGTACGCGTCTCTGTGTGTGGAGTAAAGGTGGTCTAGAGTTTTTTTCCCTCTGGTTGCACATTTAACATGCTGGTAGAAATGAGGTAAAACGGATTTAAGTTTCCCTGCATTAAAGTCCCTGGCCTCTGGATGAGCGTTTTCCTGTTTGCTTATGGCCTTATATAGCTCATTGAGTGCGGTCTTAGTGCCAACATCGGTTTGTGGTGGTAAATGTACAGCTACGAAGAATATAGATGAAAACTCTCTTGGTAGATAGTGTGGTCTACAGCTTATCATGAGATACTCTACCTCAGGTGAGCAAAACCTCGAGACTTCCTTAGATATCGTTTACCAGCTGTTGTTTACAAATATACATAGACCGCCACCCCTTGTCTAACCAGAGGCTGCTGTTCTATCCTGCCGATACAGTGTATAACCCGCCAGCTGTATGTTATTCATGTCGTCGTTCAGCCACGACTCTGCAAAACATTACAGTTTTTAATGTCCCATTGGTAGGATATATGTTGTTCTAGTTCATCCACTTTATTACCAAGCGATTGTACGTTGTCCAATAGTATCGATGGCAAAGGCAGATTAGCCACTCGTCGCCGGATCCTTACCAGGCACCCCGATCTCCTTCCGCGATATCTTTTTTTTTTTTCTACTGCGAATGATGGGGATGAGGGCCTTGTCGGATGTCTGGAGCAAAAGTTATTAGTCCAGTTCAAGGTGAGTAATCGCTGTTCTGATGTCCAGAAGCTATTTGCGGTCATAAGAGACGGTAGCAGCAACATTATGTGCAAAATAAGTTACAAACAATGCAAAAAATAAATAAAAAAATAGCACGGTTGGTTAAGAGTCCATAAAATGGCAGCCATCCACTCCGGTGCCATTGTGCTATGACACTCCAAATTGAGCTCAGGTGCATCCAATTTCCTTTGATCATCTTTGAGATGTCACTACAACTTCATTGGAGTCCACCTGTGGCCAATTCAATTGTTTGGACATGATTTTGGAAGAAACACACCTGTCTATATAAAGTCCCACAGTTGACAGTGCATCAGAGCAGAAACTATACCATGAAGTCCAAGGAACTGTCCATAGATCTCTGAGATAGAATTGTGATACGACATATATCTGGGAAGGGTATAAAACAATTTCTAGACTGTTGAAAGTTTCCAAGTGCACAGTGGTCTCCATCATTGGGAAATGGAAAAAAAATATGTTAATACTCAGACTGCCTAGAGCTGGCCGTCCGACCAAACAGAGCAACTGTGCAAGAAGGACCTTGGTCAAAGAGGTGACCAAGAACCCAATGACCACTCTGACAGAACTACAGAGTTCATTGGCTGAGATGGGAGAACCTGCCAGAAAGACAACCGTCTCTACAGCACTTCACCAATCTGGGCTTTATTTTGAGAAAACGGCACATGACAGAATGCCTTGAGTTTGCAAGAAGGCATGTAAAAGAGTCTGAGCATGAGGCAAAATATGATGTGGTCTGATGAGACAAAAATCTAACTCTCTGACCTGAATGCAAAGCACTATGTCTAGAGAAAACCAGGCACAGCTCATCACCCTTCTAACACCATCCCTACTGTGAAGCATGGTGGTGGCAGCATCATGCTATGGAGATGCATTTCAGCGGCAGGGACTAGGAAACTGGTAAGGATAGAGGGAACAATGAATTGAGCCAAATACAGGCAAATCCTTGATGAGAACCAGCTTCAGAGTGCAAACGACCTTGGACTGGGGCGAAGATTCACGTTCCAACAATGACCCCAAGCATACAGCCAAAGCAACTCTGGAATGGCTTCAGAACAAGAATGTGAAAGTCCTTGAGTGGCCCAGCCAAAGCCCAGACTTGAATCCCATTTAAAATCTGTTGAAAGATTTGAAGATTGCTGTTCACTGCCACTCCCCATCTAACTTAACAGAGATTGAGAAAATCAGCAAGGAGGAATTGAAGAAAATCCCCAAATCCAGATGTGCAAAGCTGATACAGACATACTCAAGACGACTCAAAGCTGTAATCACCACCAAAGATGCTTCTTCAAAGTATTGGACTTAATATCTTTCTCAGTTTTCTCAGATATTTTGTAGAACCACCTGCAACTGGACACAGACATTTATGATAACCTTTTTCCCAAATCGAGAACGAAGAAAGTATCGCCAAGAGCAGGTTAGTTGAAGAAATCTATGGCAGCATTTTGTATAAGCTACCCTGTAACGTTGCGCATGGAAACATCCCACTGGGCACACCACTTCATTTTCAGTGTGGTGTAGTATCAGAACAATTTATAGCTTTGGCTGAGGTTTTCATATTGTTAGTTAAATGAACTCTGCCTTGCTGAAACATCTGGAAAGCATTACTATAGGGGCCCCCGGAAATAGAGGACACTTGGATATGTGAGAAGCCATGGATTGGTCTATCTAAAACCACCCATCTTATGTTACATAGGATATATACCATGTTGGAACAAAGGACGGGGAGAATAATCATATTTGAGATTGGGTTAGTTGTTCTCCAGACTCTGCAAAAGTCTGTAAATTGACGCTGAAATCTTTTGATATAATAAACCTTTATAGTCAAAGTACAGTGTCAGCGGATTTCTTATCAACACAGCATATCAGCATCGTTGTCTCGACACCACAGTGGAAATGTGGTTAATATTTGTTTGAGATGTTGATAAATTACATTTACATTTTTATTCACCCACTCAATAAGACAGCCAGAAGTTTGTTGATTTCCCAGGGCTTCCCAGTATGGTCCTCTGTAGCTCAGCTGGTAGAGCACGGTGCTTGTAATGCCAAGGTAGTGGGTTCGATCCCCGGGACCACCCATACACAAAAAAAATTATGCACGCATGACTGTAAGTTGCTTTGGATAAAAGCATCTGCTAAATGGCTTATTATTACTATGCTTTTAACCATCTAAAAGCACAACCAAATTCCAATGGAAAACAGTGTCTGATTTTTGGTTGAGTTGTCATCTAAATGTGTTATCACTGCACTTTCAACCATTTAAAAGAACAAAGTTCAAATGGGAATACAATGTCAGATACTCTGTATTTATACAACAACTTAATGTGTTATCACTGTGCTTCATCTAATAGCACAACCAAATGACCTGTATTGCAGTTGAGATTACATTAGTGCAAGTGATTTAAGATTCCACACAGATTATTATAGAAATTGTGAAGATCTCCACAGACCTGCAACCTTTGCATGCTATCTTGAACATGCAAGCTTTCTATGATTACATAAGTAGACATTTATAGTTGCAGTTACCCCAAAATGAGGCCATGGATGTGTTAGTCATTTTAAGGTTGAGTAAATACTGTTACATTAGTTTGTAAGATAGCCTTAACTTTAGGCTATTTACTCTATTACAAAATTAATATTGAATTGTGTTTGATTGACAACGCAACCAAATATAAACATTTAAAGGAGCAGAGATGGGCAGTATTTGAAATACATACTTCAATAATTGTTATTTGTATTTCACTGGCCTGAACTACAATAACATGTATTTTGTAACAAGTTATACATTTTCAAAATGCAAAATACCTTTCTATGCCATTTGTTTTTTATAGCGGTTCACAATTTTGTGGCCCCCTATCAACACAAATGTACTGCATTGCAAATGAGGCTGGTGGGAGGGGCTATAGGAGGATGGGCTCATTGTAAAGACTGGAATGGAATACATGGAATGGTATCAAACACATCAAACATATGGAAACCACGTTTGACTCTGTTCCATTGATTCCAATCCAGCCATTACAATGAGCCCATCCTCTTGAAACTCCTCCTACCATGTATTTCAAGGCCTACCTTCAAACGCAGTGCCTCTTTGCTTGACATCATGGGAAAATCAAAAGAAATCAGCCAAGACCTCAGGAAAAAATTGTAGACCTCCACAAGTCTGGTTCATCCTTGGGAGCAATTTCCAGTACCACGTTCATCTGTACAAACAATAGTACGCAAGTATAAACACCATGGGACCACACAGCCGTCATACCGCTCAGGAAGGAGACGTGTTCTGTCTCCTAGAGATGAACGTACTTTGGTGCGAAAAGTGAAAAACAATCCCAGAACAACAGCAAAGGACCTTGTGAAGATGCTGGAGGAAACAGGTACAAAAGTATCTATATCCACAATAAAACGAGTCCTATATCAACATAGCCTGAAAGGCCGCTCAGCAAGGAAGAAGCCACTGCTCCAAAACCGCCATAAAAAAGCCAGACTACGGTTTCAACTGCACATGGGGACAAAGATCGTACTTTTTGGAGAAATGTCCTCTGGTCTGATGAAACAAAAATAGAACTGTTCGGCCATAATGACCATTGTTATGTTTGGAGGAAAAAGGGGGTTGCTTGCAAGCCGAAGAACACCATCCCAACCGTGAAGCACAGGGGGGTGGCAGCATCATGCTGTGGGGATGCTTTGCTGCAGGAGGGACTGGTGCACTTCACAAAATAGATGGCATCATGAGGAAGGAAAATTATGTGGATATATTGAAGCAACATCTCAAGACATCAGTCAGGAAGTTAGAGCTTGGTCGCAAATTGGTCTTCCAAATGGACAATGACCCCAAGCATACTTCCAAAGTTGTGGCAAAATGGCTTAAGGACAACAAAGTCAAGGTATTGGAGTGGCCATCGCAAAGCCCTGACCTCAATCCTATAGAAAATAATGTTTTGCATTTACTTTTTCCCAAACCTATGTATGCTGCACTGCCCTCGAATTCTAAAACAGTGTCTACTCGGGAAAAAATGAAACTACAGCATAGTGGTAGCCTACACACATCAATGCAAAAGATCAACTGTCTCTTCACCTGTTAAATTCTACTGTATTTTATATTGGTTATAAACCGCGCTCCCTTTCGGATGTATAGAGCAAAAACTTGAAATGATCTAATAGGCCCAATTTAACGAGCGATGCGCATGGTAATTTGTTTTATGACTACTTCGGGAATATGAACTCATCATGGCCAAAATGTGAGAAATTGATTCTGCAATGGTTATGATACAGGTATATGTATTAGGCCTATCGCGCACATTCTGTTATTCGCTGGGTCTGGAAATTGTTAAATTAGCTAATATTATAGAAAGATCACACATTCATGCAGCTGTGGTGGTGTCACATTGTCTTTATCCATACCATAGCTGCTGCTATGGATATGCCTTTTACTTGAGTGCTCTGCCCTCTGCTAGGTCTCCCTTGAAAAAAAGGTTTTATTTTTGACCTGGTAAAATAAGCTAACGGTTGTGTGCACTCTCACTAGATGGAATTGTGTGGTTCAGTGGCAGATTTTCAAAAGAAAATATACATATACTGTACAGTATATCATCAGCAATTCTCAATCAGATGAGATACACAGCTAACCCAAATTGAATTTCATTAATACATGTGGGCACTAATTATTGTTAATATTCCAATTCTCTAGGTCCTCCATTCCCAAACTTGAAGCCTCCTGTCCCCAGCAGGAAATACCAGTAAAAAGTGTTGGCTTAAGGTAGAACGTCCTATTGAGGAAATGTAAGAATGTCATATTTAGAGTTACTGACATGAATAGACGCATACTCAAGCAATCAATCAAATGAATTTTATAAAGCCCCTTTTACATCAGCAGTTGTTCTTATACAGATACCCAGCCTAAAATCTCAAAGAGCAGGCGATGCAGATGTAGAAGCACAGTGGCTAGGAAAAACTCCCTAGAAAGGCAGGAACCTAGGAAGAAACCTAGAGCGGAGCCAGGCTCCGAGGGATGGCCAGTCTTCATCTGGCTGTGTTGGTGGAGATTATAAAAGAGTACAGCCATTTAGACCAGATCGTTCTTCAAGACGTTTAAACGTTCATAGATGACCAGCAGGGTCAAATAATAATCACAGTGGTTATAGGGTGAAATAGTTCAGCACCTCAGGAGTAAATATCAGTTGGCTCTTCATAGCCGAGCATTTAGAGGTTGAGACAGCAGGTCCGGTAGAGAGAGACAAGATCAAACAGCAGTTCTGGGACAAGGTAGCACTTCCGGTGAGCCCTGAGCAGGTCAGGGTTCCATAGCCACAGACAGAAACAGCAGAGACTGGATCAGCAGCACAACCAGGTGGACTGGGGACAGGGACAGCCAGGAATCGTCAGGCCAGGTAGTCCTGAGGCATGGCCCTAGAGCTCAGGTCCTGCATCCTTTATTTAAGTGTAGCCTAAGCCCTAGAGGTTTTGTAACTTCACATGATTTAGACTACTTATCAATCCAGATCTGAATATTTGATATCCTTTTTACTGTACACTGTTGATAGTAATTTTTTCCAAAGCTAATCACTGTATGTCCTACTACAAGGATGTGGTCAGGTTGACACACTTACATTTAGATTACATTTTAGTCATTTAGCAGACGCTCTTATCCAGAGCGACTTACAGTTAGTGAATGTATACATGTTTTTTTTTTTTTTTTCTTTTTCATACTGGCCCCCCGTGGTAAACGAACCCACATCCCTGGCGGCCAAACTCTCCCCTACCTTGGACGACGCTGGACCAACTGTGCGCCGCCCATGGGTCTCCCGGTCGCGGACACTTCTAAGTCACAATAACACAGAACACACACACCACAGATTGCGAGGGAAAGTACAATGAGAAGTTGGGAAAATGAAGACTGCTGCGTGGTTGCCCGATACACACACGCACGCACACACACACAAACTTAATTTAGGTTAGTGTGTAGTCAAAGCTTTGTCATTAAAATAACATTGTGCCTATCTTTCTGATCTGCCAACCAGGCTCGGTGGGTGACAGGTAACCGTGATTCCACCAAGCTGTTCCAGGCCTGGAGTGGCATGCTGGAACTTCCAGAGGCTTGTAGACCTGAAGCAGTGTGATGTGGTCCAGGTAATTATCACACACGTATACACACTCACTCAATCACTCTCTGTTTTGTTTTATAATTATTTTCACTTAAGAAAATTGTGCCTCTCTTTTAGATCTGATACCCATATTAGCTCAACCGCAGCCCTCACAGCTGCAGTCATCTGCCCCTGCACCTGGTACACCGGCCGCGACAGGTGATACAGGTCATTATCGCATACATGTTTACACACATGTATACTCTCCCTCACTTGGGGCTCTATTAAATCACATCTGCTACAGCTGACAGGGGTGGCCAGTCCTCTTCTGGCTGTGCCGGGTGGAGATTATAAGAGTAAATGGCCATTAAGGCCAGATGGTTTTTCAAGACGTTTAAACATTCAGAGATGACCAACATGTTCAAATAATAAGCACAGTGGTTGTAGAGGGTGCAACAGGTCAGCACCTCAGGAATAAATGTCAGTTGGCTTTTCATAGCCTAGCATTCAGAGGTCGAGACAACAGCTGTGGTAGAGAGGGAGAAAGAGAGGGAGAGGGAGAGAGAGGGTCGAAACAGCAGGTCTGGGACAGGGTAGTACGTCTGGTGAACAGGTCAAGGTTCCATAGCCGCAGGCAGAACAGTGATGACTTCCTAGGATGCATTGCGGTCATACCGGCTCTGATAACCTCCTAGTAGGGGGTGAAAGGTGGGAACCAGGAGCAGCACATAACAGTTTGTGGCCTACAGGTGTTGGACCTGGCAACAGGGTCGTCATTCCAAGCTGCAGTGTGTGGCATGTACTGGCCTCCTTCTGTGATCTGCTGCGGCACCATGTAGGCTTTTTTCCTGGGAGCTTGTAGCTAGCTGTATATGTCCTGCCTTGTATGTGTGTTTTATTTCAGTTCTATAAGTGGTCAGTTGTCATTGTCCCATACATTTTTTTATTGTCACTTTTACCTTGTAAAGATTTTAATTGTGAATTAAAATGAAAACGTGGATTTGTACATAACAGAGATTAATTTGCTTTAAAAAAAATCATGCAGCAAGTAGTCCAAGTCATACATGATCTCACTTGAGAGAGAGGAGGTAGGTAATATACTGGCCATGGTCTCCCTTGAGACAGAGAAGGTAGGTAATAGTTTTTAGTTTTAATGTCACGTGCAAGTACAGTGAAATGCCTTTCTTGCAAGCTCCAAACCCAACAATGCAGTAAACAATATCAATGTAGCACTAAAAAATAACAAGGTAGAACAAAAACACACAATAAATAAAAATATTAAATACGACAAAGTAAGAAGCTATACTGTATACAGGGTCAGTTCTAATACCATATTTACAATGTGCAGGGATACTGGAGTGGTAGAGGTAGATATGTATAGGGGTAAGGTTACTACGCATCAGGATATATGAGTAGCAGCAGTGTAAATGATGATTGTATGTGAGTGTGTGTGTGTAGAGTCAGTATAAACGTGTGTGCATGTTAGAGTGTCAGTGTGCGAGTTTGTAGAGTCCTTTGAGTGTCCATAGACTGTGCCCCCCCCCCCAAAAAAAAATCATTGTAGCCTATTCAGGAGCCTATTGGTGTCAGACTTGATGCACCGGTACCGCTTGCTGTGGTGAAGCAGAGAGAACAGTCTATGGCTTGGGTAACTGGATTCTTGAACGATTTTCCGGCCCTTCCTTTCACACCGCCTGATATAGAGGTCCTGGATAGCAGGGAGCTCGGCCCCAGTGATGTACTTGGCTGTTAGTACCACCCTCTGTAGCGCCATGTGATCAAGGGCAGTGCTATTGCCATACCAATCAGTGATGCAGCTAGTCAAGATGTTCTTAATGGTGCAGCTATATAACTTTTTGAGAATTTGAGGGCCCATGCCAAATCTTTTCAAAGGGGGAAGAGGCGCTGTCATGCCTTCTTCACGACTGTGCGTGTGAGTGGACCATTTTAAGTCCTTAGTGATTTGGACACTGAGGAACTTAAAGCTCTCTACCTGCTCCACTGCAGCCCCATCGATGTGGATGGGGGCGTGCTTGCCCCCTCGTTTCCTGTAGTCCACAATCAGCTCCTTGGTCTTACTGACATTGAGGGAGAGGTTGTTGTCCCGGCACCACAGTGCCAGCTCACTGACCTCCTCCCTCATGTCATCTGCAAACTTGTTGATGGTGTTGGAGTCGTGCGTGGCCACACAGTCGTGGGTGAACAGGGAGCACAGGAGGGGACTAAGCACACACCCCTGTGTGGCCCCCATGTTGAGGGTCAGCGTGGCAGAGATGATGTTGCTTACCTTCCAAACCTGGGGTCGGCCGATCAGGAAGTCCAGGATCCAGTTGCAGAGGCAGGTGTTCAGTCCCAGGATCCTAAGCTTGGGGACGAGCTTGGAGGGGACAGTGATGTTGAATGCTGAGCTGTAGTCAATGAACAGCATTCTCACATACAATAGGTATTCCTCTTAACTAGGTGGGTGAGGGCAGTGTGGAGTGCAATTGAGATTGCGTCATCTATGGATCTGTTGGGGCGGTATGCAAATTGAAGTGGGTCTAGGGTGTCTAGGATGATGCAGTTGATGTGTGCCATAACCAGCCTTTCAAAGGCTCGTAATTGAGACCAGGGTCTCTTTTTCAAGGTTTTTGCTTGTGAAATAGCGATCTATGGTACAACAGAGTACTATAAAGATGAGTAGCCTGGGGAAGGGTATGTAGGCTACATGTCTGGTACTCATCGTGTAGTATGATTCCACCTTATTCCTATATTGTCCTTTTGCTCATTTGATGACTCTGCGGAGGTCGTAGCGGGACTTCTTGTACTTGTTCCTGTCCTCAGCCGTAGCCTCAGGGTTGTCTGCAATAGTCCTGTGTGTGGTAGCCCTGTCCTTTTTAGCATAGTTTCAACCTCAGTGTTAATCCAGGGCTTTTGATTGGGGAAGCAGCAAACCTTCACTGTGGGGACAACGTCGCTGATGCATTTCCTTATGAAGCTGTTGATGGAGGTGGTTAGCTTGTTGACGTTATCGGTGGAGTCTCGGGAACATATTCCAATCAGCGCTAGCAAAGCATCCCTGTAGCATAATCTCTGATTCTGATGACCATTTTTCAACAGAGCGAGTCAAGGGTACTTCCTGTTTGAGCATCTGCTTGTAAACGGGAAGCAGGAGTACAGAGTCATGTTCTGATTTGCAGAATGGCGGACGAGGGAGGGTGCCTTGTATGCCTGCTTATGGGTAGAGTAACAGTGGTCTAGGACTTTATCGCCCCTAAAGGCTAAGGACATGTGTTGATGTAAATTGGGCATCACGTGTCTTAATGACTAAAATCGCCGGCGACAGGAAAGGTAGCCTCTGGATGTAGGTTTTCCTGCTTGTGTATGGCCATGGTCTCACCTGAGAGAGAGAAGTAAGGTAATAGTCTATCTCAACGTAATTGTATATTAATTTAACAGGAAAAGTGAAAAATGGGTGAGGAGGGGGGGGGGGACTTCAAATAAATCAGTGTCACAACAGTGTCTTTTACATATACTACAGTGGCTTGCGAAAGTATTCAACCCCTTTGGCATTTTTCCTATTTTGTTGCCTTACAACCTAGAATTCAAATAGATTTTTGGGGGGTTTGTATCATTTGATTTACACAACATGTCTACCGCTTTGAAGATGCAAAATATTTTTTATTGTGAAACAAACAAGAAATAAGACAAAAAAAAAAGAAAACTTGAACGTGCATAACTATTCACCCCCCCAAAATCAATACTTTGTAGAGCCACCATTTGTAGCAATTACAAATGCAAGTCTCTCGGGGTATGTCTCTATAAGCTTGGCACATCTAGCCACTGGGATTTTTGCACATTCTTCAAGGCAAAACTTCTCCAGCTCCTTCAAGTTGGATGGCTTCCGCTGGTGTACATCAATCTTTAAGTCAAACCACAGATTCTCAATTGGATTGAGGTCTGGGCTTTGACTAGGCCATTCCAAGACATTTAAATGTTTCCCCTTAAACCACTCAAGTGTTGCTTTAGCAGTATGCTTAGGGTCATTGTCCTGCTGGAAGGTGAGCCTCCGTCCCAGTCTCAAATCTCTGGAAGACTGAAACAGGTTTCCCTCATGAATTTCCCTGTACTTAGCGCCATCCATCATTCCTTCAAAACATCCCCACAGCATGATGCTGCCACCACCATGCTTCACTGTGGGGATGGTGTTCTCGGGGTGATGAGAGGTGTTGGGTTTGCGCCAGACCTAGCGTTTTCCTTGATGGCCAAAAAGCTCAATTTTAGTCTCATCTGACCAGAGTACCTTCTTCCATATGTTTGGGGAGTCTCCCACATGCCTTTTGGCGAACACCAAACGTGTTTGCTTATTTTTTTCCTTAAGCAAATGCTTTTTTCTGGCCACTCTTCCGTAAAGCCCAGCTCTGTGGAGTGTACGGCTTAAAGTGGTCCTATGGACAGATACTCCAATCTCCGCTGTGGAGCTTTGCAGCTCCTTCAGGGTTATCTTTGGTCTCTTTGTTGCCTCTCTGATTAATACCCTCCTTGCCTGGTCTGTGAGTTTTGATGGGCGGCCCGCTCTTGGCAGGTTTGTTGTGGTGCCATATTCTTTCAATTTTTTTATAATGGATTTAATGGTGCTCCGTGGGATGTTTAAGGTTTCTGATATTTTTTTATAACTCAACCCTGATCTGTACTTCTCCACAACATTGTCCCTGACCTGTTTGGAGAGCTCCTTGGTCTTCATGGTGCCGCTTGCTTGGTGGTGCCCCTTGCTTAGTGGTGTTGGAGTCTCTGGGGCCTTTCAGAACAGGTGTATATATACTGAGATCATGTGACACTTAGATTGCACAAAGGTAATAGGTTGCACCAGATCTTATTTAGGGGCTTCGTAGCAAAGGGGGTGCACGCACCACTTTTCCGTTATATATTTTTTTATAAAAAAAATTAACACGTTTTTTTTTTCATTTCACTTCACCAATTTGGACTATTTATTATGTATGTCCATTACATGAAATCCAAATTAAAATCAATTAAAATTACAGGTTGTAATGCAACAAAATAGGAAAAATGCGAAGGGGGATGTATATATACAAAAGTATGTGGACACCCCTTCAAATTAGTGGATTCGGCTATTTCAGCCACACCCGATGCTGACAGGTGTATAAAATCGAGCACACAGCCATGCAATCTCCATAGACAAACATTGTCAGTAGAATGGCCTTACTGAAGAGCTCAGTGACTTTCAACATGGCACCGTCATAGGATGCCACCTTTCCAACAAGTCAGTTCGTCAAATTTCTGCCCTGCTAGATCTGCCCTGGTCAAATGTAAGTGCTGTTATTATGAAGTGGAAACGTCTAGGAGCAACATCGGCTCAGCCGCGAAGTGGTAGGCCACACAAGCTCACAGAACGGGACTGCCGAATGCTGAAGCGAGTAGAGTGAAAATATTGTCTGTCTTCGGTTGCAACACTCACTACCGAGTTCCAAACAGCCTCTGGAAGCAACGTCAGCACAATAACTATTTGTCGGGAGCTTCATGAAATGGGTTTCCATGGCCGAGCAGACGAACATTAGCCTTAGACCACCATGCGCAATGCCAAGTGTCAGCTGGAGTGGTGTAAAGCTTGCCGCCATTGGACTCTGGAGCAGTGGAAACGCATTTTCTGGAGTGATGAATCCCGCTTCACCATCTGGTAGTCCGACGGACTAATCTGGGTTTGGTGGATGCCAGGAGAAAGCTACCTGCCCAATGCATAGTGCCAACTCTGAAGTTTGGTGGAGGAGGAATAATGGTCTGGGGCTGTATTTCATGGTTCGGGCTAGGCCCCTTAGTTCCAGTGAAGGGAAACTTAACGCTACAGCATACAATGACATTCTAGAGGATTATGTGCTTCCAACATTGTGGCAACAGTTTCGGGAAGGCCCTTTCCTGTTTCAGCATGACAATGCCTGCACAGAGCCCTGACCTCAACCCCATCGAACACCTTTGGGATGAATTAGAACGCCAACTGCGAGCAATGTTCCAACATCTAATGGAAAGCAGCAAAGGGGGGACCAACTCCATATTAATGACTATGATTTTGGAATGAGATAATTGACGAGCAGGTGTCCACAGCAGGTGTCCACACATTTTGGCCATGTAGTGTACATAAGATGTGGTGTTGTGCTGTAACCAGTGTAACATGTCCTGCTAATGTAACCATCCTATTATTTGATGGCCCATAGTCTAACAATATGTCATGCAGATGAGCCATTGATTACTTGACTGATTACGCTGGATATTCATTGTCGTTCTGGTGGGTAGTTCACACTAAGTAGGAATCAATGCTGTATATAGGCAGGAAATGTGCTGAACAGGCAAACGTAGCTAACTATTTTGGTCAATTACCAACAAGACATCTCCCTGAGAAATACAGTGCATTCAGAAAGTATTCAGACCGCTTGACCTTTTCCACATTTTGTTATGTTACAGCCTTATTCTAAAATAGATAAAATCGTTTTTTTCCCCTCATCAATCTACATTCAATACCCCATAATGACAAAGCAAAAACAAGTTTGGAAATGTTTGGAAATGTATAAAACATTTTTAAAATCACATTTACATAAGTATTCAGACCCTTTACTCAGTACTTTGTTGAATAACCTTTGGCAGTGATTACAGCCTAGAGTCTTCTTGGGTCATTCTTCTCTGCAGATCCTGTCAAGCTCTGTCAGGTTGAATGGGGAGCATCGCTGCACAGCTATTTTCAGGTCTCTCCAGAGATCGGGTTCAAGTCCGGGCTCTGGCTGGGCCACTCAAGGACATTCAGAGACTTGTCCTGAAGCTACTCCTGCGTTGTCTTGGCTGTGGACTTAGGGTCGTTGTCCTGTTGGAAGGTGAACCTTCAGCCCAGTCTGAGGACCTGAGCGCTCTGGAGCAGGTTTTCATCAATGATCTCTCTGTACTCCGTTCATCTTTGCCTCGAGCCTGACTAGTATCCCAGTAACTGCCGCTGAAAAACATCCCTACAGCATGATGCTGCCACCATCATGCTTCACCATAGGGATGGTGCCAGGTTTCCTCCAGATGTGACACTTGGCATTCAGGCCAAAGATTTAAATCTTGGTTTCATCAGACCAGAGAATCTTGTTTCTCATGGTCTGAGAGTCTTTAGGTGCCTTTTGGCACACTCCAAGTGGGCTGTCATATGTCTTTTACCCTCAGTGGCTTCCGTCTGGCCACTCTACCATAAAGGCCTGATTGGTGGTGCTGCAGAGATGGTTGTCCTTCTGGAAGGTTCTCCCATCTCCACAGAAGAACTCTGGAGCTCTGTCAGAGTGACCATTGGGTTCTTGGTCACCTCTCTGACCAAGGCTCTTCTCCCCCGATTGCTCAGTTTGGCCGGGCGGCCAGCTCTAGGAAGAGTCTTGGTGGTTCCAATCTTCTTCCATGTAAGAATGATGGAGGCCACTGTGTTCTTGGGGACCTTAAATTCTTCCGATTTTTTTTGTTACCCTTCCCCAGATCTGTGCCTCAACACAATCCTGTCTTGGAGCTCTACGGACAATTCGTTCGACCTCATGGCTTGGTTTTTGCTCTGACATGCACTGTCAACTGTGGGACCTTATATAGACAGGTGTGTGCCTTTCCAAATCATGTCCAATCAATTGAATTCACCACAGGTGGACTCCAATGTAGAAACATCTCAAGGATGATCAATGGCAACAGAATGCACCTGAACTCAATTTCGAGTCTCATAGCAAAGGGTCTGAATACTTATGTAAATCAGGTATTTCTGTTTTTTATTTTTAATACATCTGCAAACATTTCTAAAAACCTGTTTTTGCTTTGTCATTATGGGGTATTGTGTGCAGATTGAGCCGGAAAATAAGTAATTTAATTCATTTTGGAATAAGGCTATAACGTAACAAAATGTGGAAAAAGTGAAGGGGTCTGAATTCTTTCCGAATGCATGGTACATGTTTGTGTTTTGTTACTGTACCAAATGTTATAGCTAGATGCATTTTTTGGGGGTGGCCATGGGCCGTAAATGCTGTCCACCACCTAGCTAGCTAGTATTATCATCTACAAACCAAACACACTAACGTTATCATGTCAGCAATCTGCATATCTAGTGTTAGCTAGCTAACGTTAGCTAGTTGATATAAAGGCATTGGGCATCTTGTGGGGTTTATGCTGTGTAGCTACATTATGCTATCATTAGATTCCTTTCAGTACAAAACGGTCCAAATACAGAAGATGTTAACTAGCTAGCTAAGTAGCCATGTTAGCTAACTTGTACATTGAACACACTAAGGTTACCAGCTAACTTAGCTAGCAGGCTAAAAGCACAATCTAACACTTACCTTCCAGTCCATGAGAACTGTGGCCATTTCGGCATTACTCTTCCACCTTTCAAAATTAATGTTTATCCTGGTTCTGGATTGGTCATGAGCAGTCTTTTTCTTGCTTCTTTTTCTCTTTTAAGGAGGCTCAGGGCTCAACCCCCTTGTTTTTGTTCAAAGTGAAAACACTACACTAGAAGTGGGGAGGCAAAGGAGCGCCCACGACCTGCGGATATCTGCTTTAAAAAGTGTCCCAACTAGCCGGTGTGGATAAGAGTAGGAGGGGCTAGGAGAAGAGAGCATCGGATCATAGGTAGCTAGGAGAGAGACAAGCCAGGTTTCTTCGAGAGGTGTCGGAGAACGTCGGACGGAAAAAAGATGGCGGGTGTGGATGATGAAGTGGATCCTGAATCTAATGGCGGTAGAATCAAGGGAGAATTTGAATATTGTCCAAAAGGAAGGAAAACGGAGCAAAGTAGAGTACAGTGATTAGAATGTCACTTCGTATCTTGTAGGAGTACGGTTTGTAAATGGGGAGCAGCTGATTGAAATACCAATCTTGAGAAATCCATTTGAGATATCCAAACTGGTGGAGGGAGTGCTGGGTAGAGTGAAGGCTGTGAGGATCACGAGAGGCGAGCTGGTTTAGATTTTTTGTGCTTCTGCGGATCAGAAGAAACGTGTGTTGCGTCTCACTCGATTTTATACATTTGAAGTGTCGTGTGTGTCTCTTAGGAACAGGGCACCCCTCAAGGGGGTTATATCTGGAGTCTCATGGGAAGTAAATGTTGAAGAGATGAAAACAATTCCTGGAGTGATTGATGCACGTCGGATGAATCGTGTAGTGAATGAAGAAAAAGTGAAGAGTCTATCTGTTCTTTTGTTTTTTGATATGGAGTCTCTCCCTACTCAAGTGCAGTTAGGGTATATTAACTACAGAGTCAGAGCATTTATCCCAAGACCAATGTGATCATTGTTTTTGGTCATGTTTCAAGTGTTTGCAGAAGGGAGAATTTGAGATGTCCAAGTTGTGGAAAATATCATATTATGTGTTATAAAAGTGATGAAAATGTGACATGTTGCAATTGTAGTGGGAACCATGAAGTCACGTCTTTCGAATGCCCCACAAGGGTGAAAGAGAATGAGATGGCCAAAGTCAGGGCAATCCAAAGCATATCATATGCAGCAGCTGTTAAAAGGGTTGAGGGTTTGAATGGTGCACTTGAAGAGTCCATGGTGGTGGATAGGCCTTCACTGCAGGCTGCAGCAGTTGCCTTTCACCAGCAGGATCCTGACATTTTAAAGGTTAAGAAGGTGGACTTTGTGGCCTTTATAGCTATGGTGATAAATGGCACTGCCAAGGTGGAGAGAAGGTCCAGGAAGATACAAATCATTGTGGAAGCAGCGGAGCGGTTCCTGGGGCTGAAAGATTTATCGGCGAAGGAGTTACATGGAATATTGTCATAAGCCGTACCACCCTCTCTGGCCCTAGAGCCTGAGAAGGGAGATATGGAGAATTGAAAGAAGGAAGAAGTGGGAGTTTTGTTTTGTTTTGTCAATGTACTATTTTTATTTGTGTGGATTAAGTTATTTTCCATATCACGTATGGATTTTATTTTTACCTTTTTTTGGTTTCAACCCGTCCAGTTGGTGGCGGCAATACACCTTTTGGAGTTTTAGTCCGCCATAAAACCCACAGAAGAAGAAGAAGAAGAAGAGAGCATTAATATAAGTTATGCTTCACCTACAGTAAAAATGTGTACTCTAACCTGAGGGAGGACAGAGAGGAGCAAACATGCTTAGGGCAAGCACAGTTTTTTACATTCCAGAGATACAGTGAGAGGGGAAGGGAATAAGAGGGACAGACCAAGATTGATCAAAGCAATTATCTCAAAAAGCCATTACTGTAGTCGTAGAGTTTGAAAAGCATCCAGCTCCAAGATGACAGCGCTGTGGCGCTCCACATTCTTCCTGGTTATGGTGCTGCTTGACATTAGTAGGCCCAGCCTGGCATCTCAGGCCAGGAATGAAGACCCTCATGTCACTGAGACGGGTACAGAGCAGGAGACAAACATTGGTACAGAACATGGAAACGACACGGGAAGTGGCACGAAATTGAAGCCCCGAACCTGGTGGCACTCTGGATCCTGGTCAGCTGGCTCTGCAAACTCGGTGAGTACCAGACATTAAGCCTACATACCCTTCCCCAGGCTACTCATCTTCATAGTACTTTATTGTACCATAGATCGCTATTTCACAGGGCACCATTGAAAAAGAGACCCTGGTCTCAATTGAGATTCCCTATATAATAAAAGTTAAATAAAATAAACATTTACCCTCTTAGAGCTTTTGGGGTTACACTTTACTGAACCCTCGGTCATAAGGCCCGACATTACACTGTCATGACATAGCAGATTAACTGTGTTAGTGTAACATTTTACTTAGCAGATTTGGACTGTTAGGTGACCGTTTGATGCAGGACTTATTTGGGTGTTTTGACATGACAGCTGAGGAGAACTTTCATTGAGTCTGGCAAGTGGTTATGTAGTGGAGGACTTCGTGGACTGCCTTTCGTACAGTTGATCATGTAATTTGTGCTAATGTAAATGCATATATGATATGATTTACGGAGTTTCAGCCTCAGAAGGTTAGTAGTTAAAGGTAATGGAGCATCCACCATGTTGTGTTTAGGTCTTGTTTGTTGACGTGATGGTCATTAGCATTGTGAGTGTACAACAGACACAATTGAGAGGTGACATTGACACTCTGTTTGTGTGTGTTTGTGTAAATGTGCATATACTGTGTATAAGTACCTATGGATACATGTGTGAGTCTGTTTGCAATGCATATGATGGAGGAAATGCATAGCATTGGTGAGTGTTGCAGGCAGATATAGACTTCCATATATACTGAAAAATATATATGAACGCAACATGTAAAGTCTTGTACCCATGTTTCATGAGCTGAAATAAATGCACAAAAAGCTTATTTCTCTCAAATTTTGTGCACAAATTTGTTTACATCCCTGTTAGTGAGCATTTCTTCTTTGCCTGTGACGAGTACTGAGGATACGAAGAGGTAGAAAGCAGACGCAGGAATCAACAAGGTAAAAGTTTACTTAACAATGAGAAAGAGAATAACAAAGAGCGAGTGAACGACACATCGCTAACAATTACAAACAACAATGACTGAACAGTCCAGGGCTATATAGTGGTGGTGATGAGATTAAGTCCCCCTCCCCCGGACGTGCGGATCCCGCCGCAGGACATCGACCCCGAGGATGAGGAGCGGGCCGGTCAGGGCGGCGATGGTGGAAGTCCCGAATTAGGTTGGGGTCCAAAACGTCCCCAGCCGGAACCCAGCTCCTCTCCTCAGGGCCATACCCCTTCCCAGTCCACCAGGTAGTGGAGCCGTCCCCCACGGAACCTGGAGTCCTGCTGGTCCCTCAAAGCATACGCCAGACTCCCGTCAATGTCCAGGGGCAGAGGGGGCATACCCCGGGGGACGGCATCAGCCAGAGGACCAGGAACCACCGGCCTGAGGAGAGACACATGAAAAGTAGGTGAGAAACGGTAGTGAGGGGGAAGGAGCAGTCGGTACGACACCTCATTAATCCGCCGGAGGACCTTAAATGGCCCCACAAACCGGGGGCTCAGTTTCTTGCAGGGCAGGCGGAGAGGGAGGTTTCGAGTGGACAGCCAGACACAATCACCAGGCTGGAATACGGGAGCCTCATTGTGGTGGCGGTCAGCTTGGTCCTTCTGCCGACGAATGGCCCTCTGGAGACGGACATGGGCGGCGTCCCAGACCTGTCCGGCCCTGCGGAACCACTCGTCGACAGCGGGCGCATCGGTCTGGCTAGGTGTCCAAGGGGCCAGGGCCGGCTGGTACCCCAGGATGCATTGGAAGGGAGTGAGCCCCGTGGAGGAGTGAACGAGGGAGTTCTGGGAATATTCTGCCCAAGGAAGAAATCTCGCCCACTCACCCTGCCGGTCCTGACAGTGGCAACGAAGAAACCTCCCCAGCCCATTTGACTGAGGCATATACCCGGAAGTGAGGCTGGCCGTGGCCTCGATCTTCTCCAGGAAAGCCTTCCACACTTGGGAGGTGAATTGGGGGACACGGTCCGAGACGATGTCCTCCGGAAGTCCATAGTGCCGGAAGACCTGTTGGAACAGGACCTCAGCGACCTGGAGAGCAGAAGGAAGACCAGTTAGTGGCAAAAAACGGCATGATTTTGAGAACCGATCTACATCCACCATGACTGTGGTGAAGCCGTCAGAACGTGGGAGGTCGGTGACAAAGTCTATGGACAGGTGTGACCAAGGTTGCTGAGGCACTGGTAGAGGAACTAGTTTGCCTGCCGGGCGTTCCGAGGTGTCTACGTTTGGGCACATACGGAACAGGAGTTGACATAACGAGAGACATCAGTAGCCAAGGTGGGGCATTGGCAGGCGCTGTGGCCTCCTGAGCCGTCAGGCAGATGTCTTCGTCCACATCCCAAACGACAGGTGCAACGATGAGAGACGGGGGCAGGATCCCCCAGATCCTTCCATTCTCCGGTATGGTGCATCCTGGAGAGTGCGTCGGCTTTCACATTCTGGGATCCTGGGCAGTAGGACAGAATGAACTGAAAGCGAGTAAGAAATTGGGCCCACCTGGCTTGACAAGAGTTAATCCGTTTCGCTGCCCGTATGTGCTCCAAATTCCGGTGGTTAGTAAGAATCCGGAATGGATGGACTGCGCCCCCCAGCCCGTGTCTCCGTTCCTCCAGAGCGAGGACCACCGCCAACAGCTCCCTGTCTCCAACTCCATAGTTCCTCTCTGCGGGGGGTAAGCTTTTCAGAGAAAAAGGCACAGGGATACATTTTCTCTGGCTTACCTTGCCACTGGGAGAGGACCGCACCCACGCCCTCCTCAGATGCGTACACCTCCAGGATGAAAGGACAAGATGGATCTTGGTGTTTTAGGATGGGTGCTGTGGTGAACATCTCCTTCAGCCTCTTGAAGGCAGTGTCAGCCTCAGGGTTCCAGGCCAGCTTCTGAGGCCCACCCTTAAGGAGAGAGGTGAGCAGGGTTGCTATGGAGCTGAAGGACCTGATGAAACGCCGGTAGAAATTGGCGAAGCCCAGGAAGCTCTGTAGGCCCTTGATGGAGGTGGGGACTGGCCATGACCTGACGGTGTCCGTCTTCTCTCTTTCCATGAACACCCCCTGAGGACTGATCCTGCATCCCAGGAAGGAGATGGCCTGTTGGTGGAATTCGCATTTCTCCCCCTTCACCAACAGGCTGTATTCCCGGAGGCAGAGTAGGACAGCTCTGATGTCCCTGATGTCCTCCTCGAACGTAGCCGAGTAGATCAGGATATCATTGATGTACACCACCACCTGTCTACTCAGCATGTCTCGGAACACATCATTGACGAAGGACTGGAACACAGCAGGTGCGTTGGCGAGGCCGTAGGGCATGACTCAGTATTCATAGTGGCCTGAGGTAGTGCTGAATGCCGTCTTCCACTCGTCTCCTTCCCGGATTCGAATCAGGTTGTAGGCACTCCTCAGGTCCAATTTGGTAAAGTACCGGGCCCCTAATAGCTGCTCGATGGCCGACGGAACCAGAGGGAGGGGGTACCGTTACTTGGTGTTGACTGCGTTCAGCCCCCTGTAGTCAATGCATGGCCTCAGTCCTCCGTCTTTTTTGGCCACGAAGAAGAAGCTGGCGGAGGCAGGAAAGGTAGAGCGTCTGAAGAACCCCTGTTTCAGGGTCTCCGCCACATACTTCTCCATGGCCTCAGTCTCCGCCATGGAAAGGGAACACAGTGGCCTCCATCATTCTTAAATTGAAGAACTTTGGAACCACCAAGACTCTTCCTAGATCTGGCTGACCGGACAAACTGAGCAATCGGGGAGTAGGGCCTTGGTCAGGGAGGTGACCAAGAACCCAATGATCACTCTGACAGAGCTCCAGAGTTCCTCTGTGGAGATGGGAGAACCTTCCAGAAGGACAACCATCTCTGCAGCACTGTACCAATCAGGCCTTTATGGTAGAGTGGCCAGACGGAAGCCACTCTTCAGTAAAAGGCACATGACAGCCCGCTTGGAGTTTGCCAAAAGGCACCTAAAGGTCTCTCAGACCATGAGAAACAAGATTCTCTGGTCTGATGAAACCAAAATTGAACTCTTTGGCCTGAATGCCAAGCGTCATGCCTGGAGGAAACCTGGCACCATCCCTACGGTGAAGCATGGTGGTGGCAGCATCATGCTGTGGGGATGTTTTTCAGCGGCAGGGACTGGGAGACTACTCATGATTGAGGGAAAGATGAACGGAGCAAAGTACATAGAGATCATTGATGAAAACCTGCTCCAGAGCGCTCAGGACCTCAGACCGGGGCGATGGTTCACCTTCCAACAGGACAACGGACCTAAGCACACAGCCAAGACAACGCAGGAGTGGCTTCGGGACAAGTCTCTGAATGTCCTTGAGTGGCCCAGCCTGAGCCCGGACTTGAACACGATCGAACATCTCTGGAGAGACCTCAAAATAGCTGTGCATCAACGCTCCCCATCCAACCTGACAGAGTTTGAGAGGATCTGCAGAGAAGAATGGGAGAAACTCCCCAGATACAGGTGTGCCATGCTTGTAGTGTCATATCCAAGAAGACTGGAGGCTGTAATCGCTGCCAAAGGTGCTTCAACAAAGTACTGAGCAAATGGTCTGAACACTTACACTACCAGTCAAAAGTTTTAGAAAACCTAGTCATTCAAGGGTTTTCTTTATTTTTACTATTTTCTACATTGTAGAATAATAGTGAAGACATCAAAACTATGAAATAACACATATGGAATAACCAAAACCCAAAAAGTGTTAAACAAATCAAAATATATTGTATATATTGAGATTCTTCAAATAGCCACCCTGTGCCTTAATGACAGCTTTGCACACTCTTGGCATTCTCTCAACCAGCTTCATGAGGTAGTCACCTGGAATGCATTTCAATTAACAGGAGTGCCTTAATGCATTTGAGCCAATCAGTTGTGTTGTGACAAGGTAGAGGGGGTATACAAAAGATAGCCCTATTTGGTAAAAGACCAAGTCCATATTATGGCAAAAACAGCTCAAATAAGCAAAGAAAAATGACAGTCCATCATTACTTTAAGACATGAAGGTCAGTCAATACAGAACATTTCAAGAACTTTTAAAGTTTCTTCAAGTGCAGTCGCAAAAACCATCAAGCGCTATGATGGAACTGGCTCTCATGAGGACCGCCACAGGAATGGAAGACCCTGCTGCAGAGGAAAAGTTAGAGTTCACAGCGTCATTAGAGTTACCAGCCTCAGAAAGTGCATCCCAAATAAATGCTTCACAGAGTTCAAGTAACAGACACATCTCAACATCAACTGTTCAGAGGGGACTGTGTGAATCAGCCCTTCATGGTTGAATTGCTGCAAAGAAACCACTACTAAAGGACACCAATAATAAGAAGAGACTTGCTTAGGCCAAGAAACACGAGCAATGGACATTTGAACAGGTTAAATGTGTCATTTGGTCTGATGAGTCCAAATGTGTCTTTGTGAGATGCGGTGTGGGTGAACGGATGATCTCTGTATGTGTATTTCCCACTGTAAAGCATGGAGGAGAAGGTGTTATGGTGTGGGTGTGCTTTGCTGGTGACACTGTCTGTGATTTATTTAGAATTCAAGGCACACTTAACCAGCATGGCTACCACAGCATTCTGCAGCGATACGCCATCCCATCTGGTTTGGGCTTAGTGGGACTATCATTTGTTTTTCAACAGGACAATGATCCAACACACCCCAGGCTGTGTAAGGTCTATTTTACCAATAAGGAGAGTGCTGGAGTGCTGCATCAGATGACCTGGCCTCCATAATCCCCCGACCTCAACCAAATTGAGATGGTTTGGGATGAGTCGGACCGCAGAGTGAAGGAAAAGCAGCCAACAAGTGCTCAGCATATGTGGGAACTCCTTCAAGACTGTTGGAAAAGCATTCCAGGTGAAGCTGGTTGAGAGAATGCCAAGAGTGTGCCAAGGTGGCATCAAGGCAAAGGGTGGCTATTTGAAGATTCTCAAATATAACATATATTTTGGTTTGTTTAACACTATATTTGTTTTCTACATGAGTCCATGTGTGTTATTTCTTAGTTTTGATGTATTCACTATTATTCTACAATGTAGAAAATAGGAAAAATAAAGAAAAACCCTTGAATGAGTATGTGTTCTAAAACGTTTGACCGGTAGTGTACGTAAATGTGATATTTCTGTTATTTCTTTTACACATTTGCATACTTTTCTAAAATCCTGTTTTTGCTTTATCATTCTGGGGTATTGTGTGTAGATTCATGAGGGATTAAAAAATATATTACAATAAGTCTGTAATGTAACAAAATGTGGAAAAAGTCAAGGTGTCCGAATACTTTCCGAATGCACTGTACGTATGGCTCTGATGGCAGATTACCTGACATTTTGTCTAGTCATTATTCTCTTCAATTTACCCATTGGTGACATCTGTGAAACAGCCCCTCAAAACGTAACCACAGTATTTGCACTGGTGACTCTGAGGAGTGCTTATCAAACAGAAATAATGTGATGTAAGTCTAGGATAGATCCTAAGATTGGGTTGTGTCATGCCTGGTCCCTATTAGTTTAATGTAGTTAATAAGTCAATGGGGAACTCTACAAACATGCTTAAATTCAATAATAATAATCCATCACTGTCACACAGAATTCTTCTGTAAAAAAAAGAATTGAAGAGGGAAAAAAAATTCAATGCATGACTTTAACCCTGGTACAAGCCTTTTACATTGCACTTGAGACTTTTTAATAAGCCTTTTACATTGCACAAGAGTTGTGGTCTACTGTAGACAAAGGTATGAAAATGTATGCACTCACTAACTGTAAGTCGCTCTGGATAAGAGCGTCTGCTAAATGACTAAAATGTAAAATGTAAAAATGTGTGTTTTCTCCAGAATGGAAAAAGGTATGGCATTTTTCTTCCTTAGAGAAGATAAATGTTTGCTTTATTCCTTCCTTTTCCCCGCCAGCACAGCATTCTCAGGAAATGTATTGGGGATAATGAACAATGAACATGTCTGGTTGGTGTGCTGTGCTCTATGGGGGCTGGGAAATGGCATTCATAACTACTCCAATCAATATAAAGTATGCACTGTAAAATGAGCTGTAGGAACTTTTGACAAAATTATATCGACCTGTTGCATACTTCACATTGCCTCCTGTGAACATCTACTTGCAAGAACATGATCAAGTACCCACATGTAGTACTAATTAACTGTTGACTGTGTCCTGTGTTGTGCTTTCAACCTCTGTCACCAGTCTAACCAAAACACAACCAGACTAAATGGCATACTATACTGTCTGTAACTCCCAGCCAGAAAATGCCCTTTGTCTAACCTTTCCCTCTTGCCAAGACTTGACCTTTCTATTCAGGTGTTAAAAAGTACATACTTATACATGCTTGGAGGAACATGGGTCTCAAGGCCTTAGGCTGGGCACTGGTTAAAATGATACATTGGGACATTAGTTAGTTAATATGGCTAATAATGTGAATTGATGCATGACATCTTTTTGCACCCTATTTTGCCTTGGAGTTAAGCTTTTGCCATAATGCATCATGATAAACCTACCTCTACTGTATGTTAAAATAACATTTTACTCATAATTTATTATGTGTGAAAATAGATTAGCCTATTCATAGGGTCTGTTACGTAAATGCAACCTCAAGTTAATGGCTGCAGTGTCTAAACATTTCCAGCAGATTGCCAATGTGAAAATGTCCGCCTGTTACGCCTTGCTAAGTACAATAGGCCTATGTAAGCACTTGTGATGTGTTACAGTGACAACTGCTGAATAAGTCAGGTCTTAGTATATGTGCTTACAAACTTTTATATTAGCAAACAAATAATTCCACATAAAAAAAAAAAGTTCAGTTAGATTAACCTGTGCCACCTAGGTAAAGAGTCATATTTATTATACTGATTGAGTACAGTAAATAACCAATAAGTGACAGATAGTAGTAAGTGTTTAAGGAAACATAACACATATCTTATTATGTGATTTCATGATACCTCTGATTTCATGATACCCTGACCAAAACAACATCGTCACTATGGAGAATGGCAACAATGTTTACATCACAAATACATGATGCCATTGTTTCCTACTTAACAAGTTTTTGTTGTATATCAATAAAGTTTTAATTGTGCCATGTACACACCTGTGTTAGAACGTGGGCATGAAACAGCCCTCTGGGGCCAGGTAGTTTACTGTTTGCTTAGTTTTCTAACATCAATGGGTCCATTTGTGTGGTGTGTTTCACTATTTGGACTGGGCATAATGCCACAGAAAACATCCAGTCAGTGGACAACACCTTTAGGAAATTATTGTATGGCTGTTTTAAAACGTATTTTCTGCAATTCTACATAGTAATGATTTACTACTTGGTCAATTGATTTGATGATTAAATCTATGCAAAGACATATTATGAATTGATAGTTCAACCTTCTGTTTTCTTTTATTCTGTAATAGGGTATATTGTAACCATATGTTCAAGCTAATCAAATCAAAGTTTATTTAGCGCTGTCCTTTTAGAACCATGAAGGGCGCTCCAATAGTTTAAAATAACACTCATCAATATCTGTTGCCTACGCCTAATAGTCATGCTCATCACTTTATTATTATTATTATTATTATTATTATTATTATTATTATTATTAGAAATAGAAGATGATCACTTCTCACAATGGTGCTTGTTTAGTAAAGTTAGATCAAAGCTGAATCAATGTCTCGCAAGATCACATAATGATTAATTCGTATTTTACATAACAGAACAGAATATAATAGCAGAGTAGGCCTTTAACGTTAGTGTTACACCAAAAACACCACCTCATTTCTAATGAGATTTTAGGAGGGTTAGCTGAAGTTGAATAGTAAAACAAAATGTATCTTGTGCCAAAACTCAACAGAGCCGCTAGGTAGGATATATACTTTGATTGAAACAAAATACAAGAAAGGCTAATAGTTTAACATTATCTGCTCTAACTCGCTCACAAAACAGTGTCACGAACCGGCTCAAGTTCGTAACAAAAGGGAGACACGTGGAGACAAGGAATACTCAAAGTATATATTTATTAACTAAAGTAAACTAAATCAAATAACAATGGTGTGTGTAATCAGTAATCAGTAGTGTGAGTGTTTGCATGCATAAATGTAATATGGAAAGGTGTTGAGAGGTGCCAAAGCAACAACCAAAAAGCCACAAAAAATACCACAACCAAAGTCAAAGTAAGACTCCTCAATGAATGTGGAAGAGGTCCATTTATGCTGGGACACACCCGGCCCAGGTGTTTCCCATGTAGCTGACGACCCTCCCAACTCCGCCCACCGGCATCCTACTAAGGAAACAAGAGCAAAGAGAGAATACGGCAGACAGAGTGGGAGGGTCGTCACCCCCCCCATAAAACCGGGGACCAACAAGGACCCCGGACCAACGTACTCAGCCCCTGCGTCCCCAAACCGACAAATTGTACATGTTCACACCTCCACTTGCCCCAACCATCATCCTCCTCTCCAGACCTCAGCAAACTTTACACACAGGAAGCAACATTTAAGAGGAAAGAAGAACACAAGCCTAGGAGGGGACAAACAGGAAAGATAGAACATGACAAAACCAAACAATGGTCAGTCACATCAATATTCAGGAACAGGGCGCACGAGAAAGCGCATCAGCAATCACGTTATCAGTCCCTCGGATGTGCCGCACATCTAGATGGAAGGATTGTAAAAATAAACACCATCTCATTATCCTCTGATTAGGACACCTCATGGACCTCAAAAGGGTGAGAGGGTTATGGTCGGTGTAGACCACAATAGGTACTACTCTCGACCCGACATACAATTCAAAGTGTTGTAGCGCCCATATGAGTGCTAATGCTTCTTTTTCAATGACCGAATAGTTCAACTGATAATGGTTAAACTTTTGGAAAAGAAACTAACAGGCCTCTCAACCCCAGCCACACCTGCTTGCAGCAAAACTGCACCTGCCCCCACATGACTAGCATCCACCTGCAAGGTAAATGACAAATCCACACGAGGAGCAGCCAGTACCGGAGTTGAGGTAAGCAACCTCTTTGAATCTTCGAAAGCCTGTTGACAACGAGAAGACCAGATGTACACAGCCTTAGCTTTCAGCAAATCTGTCAAGGGAGCGACCACAGTAGAGAAGTTCCTACAGAAACCACGATAATACCCAATCATTCCCAAGAAACGCATCAGTTCCTTTTTAGTAGTTGGTAGTGGAAAAGCATCAATAACTACCACTTCAGCCCGAACAGGACGCACTTCACCCTGCCCAACCACTTTTCCAAGGTATGTAACAGTCGCCTGAGCAAACTCACATTTAGCCAAATTTATCGTGAGGCGACCCGCAGCCAGACGTCCGAACAAGGCTGCATATATCACTGCATCGTCCAGATAAACAGCGCACCCGGCCAGACCAGAGACAACCCTGTTTCTTAAGTCGCTGAAAAGTGGCAGGTGCATTACGCAGTCCGAAACTCATAACCGAATACGAGTACAGACCAAAAGGTGTAATAAAGGCAGAGATTTCACGTGCCCTACTCGTCAGTGGCACCTGCCAATAGCCCTTTAACAGGTCAAATTTGCTCACAAACTTAGCTGCGCCGACTTGATCAACACAGTCCTCCATCCGAGGAAGAGGAAATGAATCCGGCTTAGTGACATCGTTTACCTTACGGTAGTCCAGTACAAAATCTGTTTGTTCCATCCGTTCCATTTACTGACCAAGATACAGGGAGTAGCCCAACTGGAGAAAGAAGGCTCTGCTATTTTACTCTCCATCATGTACCTGACCTCAGCATCCAGACAACGCAGTTTCTCTGAAGAAACTCTATAGAACCGTTGACGAATGGGGTCAGCATCTCCAATGTCAATATCATGTTCTATTAAGTTTGTACGTGTAGGTGTATCAGAAAACAACCCTGGAAATCTCCGAATCAAACCAACCATCTTTTTCCGCCCATCAACAGGTAGATAAGTAAGAAGGCTATCTAAAATCTCCAGTGTCTCTGAATTTTTCAATCTACCCTGCAGTATGCAATCGTCGGGTCCAGAAACATCTTCCTGCTCCTGCACAGACCTAGCATGACCAGAACCCAGGGAATAAACAGTATCAGCCAAAAGAACAGCCTTACCGTCCTCTGTAGACCCCCCTGTTCAGTCTCAGAGGAATGTGCATAATAGGGTTTTAACAAATTTACATGGCACAGTTGGTGTGCTTTCCTCCGTTCTGGAGTGGTAACTAGATAATTTTGCTCAGTGTACTGGCGCACCACTGTATATGGACCTTGAAACTTGGCTTGAAAAGGAGAACCAACAATTGGCAGCAGAGCCAGAACCTGATCACCTGGACTAAAGTGACGAGGCTCAGCTCGGCGATCATATATGCTCTTCATCCTGTCCTGTGAAGATGATAGCTTCTCTTTAGCCATTTCACCAGCGGCATACAAGCGTCGCCGAAAATCACACACATATGATAACAGGGACTGAGGAGGCTCGGGAGACTTCCAGTCATCCTGGAGAACAGATAAAAGCCCACGCACCCTATGTCCAAACACTAGGTCATTTGGGCTAAAACCTGTGCTCTCCTGTGAAACCTCCCTAGCAGCTAACAGTAACCAAGGCAACCCCTCCTCCCAATCCTTATCCATCTCAGTACAATAAGCTCTCAACAAAGACTTAAGTATTTGATGGAAACGTTTCAGTGCTCCTTGACTTTGGGCATGATAGGCGCTAGACAAGTTGTGTTTAATATGGAGTTGTTGGAGAACCTGACCAAAGAGATTAGAGGTGAAATTAGATCCTTGATCACTTAGAATGACCTTAGGGATTCCAAACAGTGAGAGAAACTGAGTCAAAGCTTTTAACACAGACTTAGTCGTGATAGACCGGAGAGGATAGGCAGCAGGAAACCTAGTGGTCTGACACATCACAGTCAACAAATAATTACTACCCTTTCTAGAACGAGGCAGAGGACCAACACAGTCAATAATCAGATACTCAAAAGGTTTACTGAGTACAGGAATAGGGAACAGTGGTACCGGCTTAATAGCTTGATTAGGTTTACCAGTTAATTGACAGGTGTGACAAGTTTTGATGAAATCAGAAACATCCCTCTTTAATCTTGGCCAAAAGAAATGTCGTAATATGCGATTGTAGGTTTTTCTCACACCCATATGCCCAGCAACGTCGTTGTGAGAAGTTGTCAGCACCAACTCACGAAGCTTAACTGGTACCACAACCTGACTAATCGCCTCCCCCAGAAAACTACCATGAGACATCCACTTTCTCATCAGGACCTCCTCTTGGAGAAAATAGCCCTGTGCGACATCTCCCAACTGTTCCACAGGCACAATTTGGTCCCGCAACTCTTCTAATGTAGGGTCAGTCCGTTGCGCCTCGATTAAATCGGAGCGGGATACAGATAACGGGATAACAGGGAAAACAGTAACAGACTTCTTTGTAGTATTCTCGTTAGCCAGTTCCGTGACCAGGTCATCATGGATCATAGAACGCGTCACTGCACACGCAGAGAACACCTCTGGGAAATTCTGCGCACTCTCATCAGGAATCCCTACAATTGAAGGCTTAGTGGAAACCACTAAAGATGGAAACACGATAGGCCACACACGCTCCCCAGCCAGGTTATTTCCAAGGATCACGTCAATACCCTCAATAGGCAATGAAGGACGCACCCCCACAACAACCTCACCTTTCACCAGTCCACAATCCAACATCAGTTTATGCAATGGAACTGACAGAGTGTTCAAACCTATTCCCCTAATTAGAACACTATTCCCCGAATCAGTCTCCGCAGAGAAGGGTAACACAGATTCCAACACAAATGATTCATAGGCACCTTGTGTCTCTTAGGATCTTTACTGGCACTAGGTTCTTACTTCCTAACATAGACACAAAACCCTCCGTAACGAAAGGTAAATAGTCAGGATCAATATAGCCTTTCACATGGCTCTGGGCATGAGACAATGCGTCAGGAGTGAACTGATGTGAACAGGCGCTGCTAACGCTGTAGGCCTCGATTTACCATAAGCACCTGTACTGAATTTACCCCTAGACCGAAGAATCGGACATACATTTTTCCAATGACCTAATTCTTGACAGTAGTGACACTCTTGACCAAAGTCAGTTTTACCACGGGTATCAGGCTCAACCCTAGTTGAATGAAACTCTGCCCGGGAACCGAAGTATCTCGGCGAGCGAGGCCCAAATCTCTGCGAACGCCCCCACTCACTCCGAATACGGGGTTCTGCAAAAACATTTTTTGTGAGTCAACACATATTCATCTGCCAAAACCGCAGCTTCAGCGACAGTCTTTATTTTTCGTTCGTTAATGTACGTCGCTATACGATCAGGGATTGTGTCCTTAAATTGTTCTAACATAATCAGATCACACAGCCCTTGGAAAGTCATAACTGCAGAGGCGGAACACCAGCGATTAAACTGTGAAGATAATATTCGCGCAAACTCAACATGAGTCTGCTGATCATCCCTTTTTAAAGTTCTAAATCGTTGGCGGTAAGCCTCAGGGACCAATTCGTAACTCTGTAACACAGCCATTTTAACCTTATCATAACTAACTGTCGGCTACACTAAAGAGCTGAATATGCTTCTTGCGCTTTACCAGTCAGCACACACTGCAGAATCAGGCCAACTCCTAGCGTTAACAACACGCTCAAACAACGAAAAGAATGTCTCCGGGTCCTTTTCATTAAACTGGGGCAACAACCGTAAATTCCCAACAATATCAAATGTGTCTGGATTACGACCAAAAGAGGAACGACCCCTAGGAAACTCTGGATCACCTTCCCAGAGCAAACTCTCCCCTGAGAGCTTTCCTTCCCTAACCAACTCTAGTCGCTCTTGTTGCAGCTTGATTTTAGCACGCTCCATATCCTGTTTAAATTCCAATTCCCTTTCATATTTTACACGATCATGCTCCATTTTAGCTTGTTCATGCTCCATTTTAGCTTGTTCATGCTCCATTTTAGCTTTTTGTCCATTTTGTTCATGCTCTAGCTGTAACAGAAGCAGTTCTTTCTGCTGTTCAAAAGAAGACTACTATGACTAACCGATGGAGCGGTCATTGTAACATATCGGGGAGACAACGTGTCCTCAGCAGAGGCTGCCCCAGTGGTAACATCCAGAATACCACTCTCCATCAAATTGGCCTTCAATATTAACCTAATAGAATTTTTTAGACGTTTATCACTAATTTCAACCTTGTAGTGTTCAGCAACCTTCAACAGCTGTTCTTTAGTACATAATTCTAACAGTTTTTCTGATGGAAAGCGAATGAACTTCGTCTACATTAGACGCCATAATCAGAAAAAATAAATAAAATATATATATATATCATAATAATCTCACTCAACCCCTCTGCTGAGCACACCAGACACAAGAGAAATGACAATCACACCGAGCACCACAGAAGAGAGATGGGATATGGAGCTTCCCCAAAACCTACAATAACTCAACCCTAGTCTTCGTGCAGATTTGCGGTGGGTAATTACGCACTGTAGCCCGCTGGCAAGGAATTAAACCCCCAGCACGCTGGTAGATTCCACCAAGCCACGGATGTGCCCCGAGACAACTGCTCAGTCCACAGACACCACACAAAAATAACAAACATTTAACCATGCCCAACGTATCCCAAAACAAAACACGTGACTAAGCCTATCAGGGGAAAAAGCTATAGCTCCGGGTAGCAAATGTCACTACCCTACCCAATCTCCCACTGAGGTACACAGCCGATTGTACTCACCTCCAACCGATGTCCCAACAGCGAGTAGAGCAAGAGTTTCCAGGCTGGGCAGGGCCTGGAAAACTAACCAATGTACTCTCTCCAACGCAGTACACAACCCAAAGGCAACCAATACTGGGCCTATCAAACTCAAACAAACTAACAAAATTTACAAAGAAAGACCCTACAGAATTGGACATTAACTCCACGTTCTCCCAAACACAACCAGTTCAAGATCCCAGACGAGCCCCCGCTTGTCACGAACCGGCTCAAGTTCGTAACAAAAGGGGAGACACGTGGAGACAAGGAATACTCAAAGTATATATTTATTAACTAAAGTAAACTAAATCAAATAACAATGGTGTGTGTAATCAGTAATCAGTAGTGTAAGTGAGTGTTTGCATGCATAAATATAATATGGAAAGGTGTTGAGAGGTGCCAAAGCAACAACCAAAAAGCCACAAAAAATACCACAACCAAAGTCAAAGTATCTGCCTAGAGAGAGACTCCTCAATGAATGTGGAAGAGGTCCATTTATGCTGGGACACACCCGGCCCAGGTGTTTCCCATGTAGCTGACGACCCTCCCAACTCCGCCCACCGGCATCCTACTAAGGAAACAAGAGCAAAGAGAGAATACGGCAGACAGAGTGGGAGGGTCGTCACCCCCCCCATAAAACCGGGGACCAACAAGGACCCCGGACCAACGTACCAGCCCCTGCGTCCCAAACCGACAAATTGTACATGTTCACACCTCCACTTGCCCCAACCATCATCCTCCTCTCCAGACCTCAGCAAACTTTACACACAGGAAGCAACATTTAAGAGGAAAGAAGAACACAAGCCTAGGAGGGGACAAACAGGAAAGATAGAACATGACAAAACCAAACAATGGTCAGTCACATCAATATTCAGGAACAGGGCGCACGAGAAAGCGCATCAGCAATCACGTTATCAGTCCCTCGGATGTGCCGCACATCTAGATGGAAGGATTGTAAAAATAAACACCATCTCATTATCCTCTGATTAGGACACCTCATGGACCTCAAAAAGGTGAGAGGGTTATGGTCGGTGTAGACCACAATAGGTACTACTCCCGACTCGACATACACTTCAAAGTGTTGTAGCGCCCATATGAGTGCTAATGCTTCTTTTTCAATGACCGAATAGTTCAACTGATAATGGTTAAACTTTTTGGAAAAGAAACTAACAGGCCTCTCAACCCCAGCCACACCTGCTTGCAGCAAAACTGCACCTGCCCCCACATGACTAGCATCCACCTGCAAGGTAAATTACAAATCCACACGAGGAGCAGCCAGTACCGGAGTTGAGGTAAGCAACCTCTTTGAATCTTCGAAAGCCTGTTGACAAAGAGTGGGAGGGTCGTCACAACAGTCATTCAATCGAAATGCATAGGCTATTTCCATGAAACTGATTGAGGTCAATCAAATGATTGGCATGCATATGCAGTTTTACCGGTAAAATGTGAATAATTATCCTTCACGATTGACAGTGATGATGGCCTGTTTTGAAATGAGCTATTCCTAACTTTGTGTTTGAGGTTATTAAAAATATTACATTTTCTTGAGACAATATGTGTGGGCATAGGCAGACGTTGCAATTGAAGGAACCATTTTATACATATTTTATAACGGGGTTCTCCAACCCTGTTACTGGAGACCTATCATCCTGTAGGTTTTCATTCCAACCCTAATCTAGCGCACCTGATTCTAATAATTAGATGGTTTATAAGATGAATCGGGTTAGTTACAACTGAGGTTGGAGTGAAACCCTACAGGATGGTAGTGCTCCAGGGTCAGGGTTGGAGAGTCCTGTAATGATAGGCTATTGAATACGCTACATCTGTCAGTACAAAAATGTTTTCAACTCCCTCACCTAAGAAAATAGCACTACACCACTGCAAGTAAGATCTATGGTAGGTCTGTAGCCGGTGGTGTCTGTATGCTGCTTCATCCATCTGAGCAGAAGCCAAAATGCAACCATCCTGTGCTCATTACAAACAGGGTAAATAAAGGACCTTGAATGACAGCACCATGGACAACTCCTTTCACCCGGAGACTTCGGGCGCTATTTTGATCTGCCGCTGATTATTTTACTGAGCCAGCATTGCGATCCAATGCATGCATTATTTATGCAATAAACAGAACATCGCTAATAGACCAGACACTAACTAGAGGCAAGAGTCAGAACTAGTCTGTTTGGTAACATCACTAATAGACCAGACACTAACTAGAGGTAAGAGACAGAACTAGTCTGTTTGGTAACATCGCTAATAGACCAGACACTAACTAGAGGTAAGAGACAGAACTAGTCTGTTTGGTAACATCGCTAATAGACCAGACACTAACTAGAGGTAAGAGATAGAACTAGTCTGTTTGGTAACATCGCTAATAGACCAGACACTAACTAGAGGTAAGAGACAGAACTAGTCTGTTTGGTAACATCGCTAATAGACCAGACACTAACTAGAGGTAAGAGACAGAACTAGTCTGTTTGGTAACATCACTAATAGACCAGACACTAACTAGAGGTAAGAGACAGAACTAGTCTGTTTGGTAACATCGCTAATAGACCAGACACTAACTAGAGGTAAGAGACAGAACTAGTCTGTTTGGTAACATCGCTAATAGACCAGACACTAACTAGAGGTAAGAGACAGAACTAGTCTGTTTGGTAACATCGCTAATAGACCAGACACTAACTAGAGGTAAGAGACAGAACTAGTCTGTTTGGTAACATCGCTAATAGACCAGACACTAACTATAGGTAAGAGACAGAACTAGTCTGTTTGGTAACATCGCTAACAGACCAGACACTAACTAGAGGTAAGAGACAGAACTAGTCTATTTGGTAACATCGCTAATAGACCAGACGCTAACTAGAGGTAAGAGTCAGAACTAGTCTGTTTGGTAACATCGCTAATAGACCAGACACTAACTAAAGTCTATTAATCTAAAGTGGAAGATGGGAGAGTTATATTTGAGTGTTTCAGTGAAACGTGAAGGAGGCCCCGCTCTCTCGCTTTCCCAGATGCTTAGTTAATTTCATTTCGATCGCCTTTGCATTATTGTAGCCTTTTCTGTAGCCTGTCAACTATGTGTCTGTCTATCCCTGTTCTCTCCTCTCCGCACAGGCCATACAAACGCTTCACACGGCGTGGCTGCTGCCACTCTAATCTAGGGTCCCTGCGCGCACGACCCACGTGGAGTTCCAGGTCTCCGGTAGCCTCTGGAACTGCCGTTCTGCGGCCAACAAGGCAGAGTTCATCTCAGACTATGCCACCCTCCAGTCCCTCGACTTCTTGGCGCTGACGGAAACATGGATTACCACAGAAAACACTGCTACTCCTACTGCTCTTTCCTCGTCTGATCATGTGTTCTCGCATACCCCGAGAGCATCTGGTCAGCGCGGCGGTGGCACAGGAATCCTCATCTCTCCCAAGTGGACATTCTCTCTTTTCCCCCTGACCCATCTGTCTATCTCCTCATTTGAATTCCATGCTGTCACAGTCACTAGCCCATTCAAGCTTAACATCCTTGTCATTTATCGCCCTCCAGGTTCCCTTGGAGCGTTCATCAATGAGCTTGACGCCTTGATAAGTTCCTTTCCTGAGGATGGCTCACCCCTCACAGTTCTGGGTCACTTTAACCTCCCTACGTCTGCCTTTGACTAATTTCTCTCTGCCTCCTTCTTTCCACTCCTTTCCACTTTTGACCTCACCCTCACACCGTCCCCCCCTACTCACAAGGCAGGCAATACGCTTAACCTCATCTTTACTAGATGCTGTTCTTCTACTAATCTCACTGCAACTCCCCTCCAAGTCTCCAACCACTACTTCATATCCTTTTCTCTCTCGCTCTCCTCCAACACTACTCACTCTGCCCCTACTCAGATGGTAATGTGCCGTCGCAATCTTTGCTCTCTCTCTCCCGCTACTCTCTCCTCTTCCATCCTATCATCTCTTCCCTCTGCTAAATCCTTCTCCCTCCAATCTCCTGATTCTGCCTCCTCAACCCTCCTCTCCTCCCTCTCTGAATCTTTTGACTCTCTATGTCCCCTATCCTCCCGGCCGGCTCGGTCCTCCCCTCCTGCTCCGGAGCTTGACGATTCATTGCGAGCTCAGAGAGCAGGGCTCCGGGCAGCCGAGCGGAAATGGAGGAAAACTAGACTACCTGTCATCTTTCCACTCCCTCCTCTCTACATTCTCTTCCTCCGTTTCTGCTTCTCTCCTCCCAGCGGAATCCTCCTCCTCCTCCCCCTCCCTCCTCCCTCTCTGTGGATGACTTCATCAACCATTTTGAAAAGAAGGTTGACAACATCCGATCCTCATTTATTAAGTCAAATGACACTGCTGGTCCTGCTCACACTGCCCTACCCTATGCTTTGACTTCTTTCTCCCCTCTCTCTCCAGATGAAATCTTGCGACTTGTGACGGCCGGCCGCCCAACAACCTGCCCGCTTGACCCTATCCCCTCCTCTTTTCTCCAGACCATTTCCGGAGACCTTCTCCCTTACCTCACCTCGCTCATCAACTCATCCTTGTCCGCTGGCTATGTCCCTTCCATCTTCAAGAAAGCGAGTTGCACCCCTCCTCAAAAAACCTACACTCGATCCCTCCGATGTCAACAACTACAGACCAGTATCCCTTCTTTCTTTTCTCTCCAAAACTCTTGAGCATGCCGTCTATAGCCAACTCTCCTGCTATCTCTCTCAGAATGACCTTCTTGATCCAAACCAGTCAGGTTTCAAGACTGGTCATTCAACTGAGACTGCTCTTCTCTGTGTCACGGAGGCTCTCCGCACTGCCAAAGCTAACTCTCTCTCCTCTGCTCTTATCCTCCTTGACCAATCTGCTGCCTTTGATACTGTGAACCATCAGATCCTCCTCTCCACCACCTCAAGCTGAACCTCGGCAAGTCAGAGCTGCTCTTCCTCCCGGGGAAGGACTGCCCACTCCATGATCTCGCCATCACGGTTGACAACTCTGTTGTGTCCTCCTCCCAGAGTGCAAAGAACCTTGGCGTGACCCTGGACAACACCCTGTCGTTCTCCGCTAACATCAAAGCGGTGACCCGATCCTGTAGGTTCATGCTCTACAACATTCGCAGAGTACGACCCTACCTTACACAGGAAGCGGCACAGGTCCTAATCCAGGCACTTGTCATCTCCCATCTGGATTACTGCAACTCGCTGTTGGCTGGGCTCCCTGCCTGTGCCATTAAACCCCTACAACTCATCCAGAACGCTGCAGCCCGTCTGGTGTTCAACCTTCCCAAGTTCTCTCACGTCACCCCGCTCCTCCGCACACTCCACTGGCTTCCAGTTGAAGCTCGCATCTGCTACAAGACCATGGTGCTTGCCTACGGAGCTGTGAGGGGAACGGCACCTCCTTACCTTCAGGCTCTGATCAGTCCCTACACCCAAACGAGGGCATTGCGTTCTTCCACCTCTGGCCTGCTGGTCCCCCTACCTCTGCGGAAGCATAGTTCCCGCTCAGCCCAGTCAAAACTGTTCAATGCTCTGGCACCCCAATGGTGGAACAAGCTCCCTCACGACGCCAGGACAGCGGAGTCACTGACCACCTTCCGGAGACACTTGAAACTCTACCTCTTTAAGGAATACCTGGGATAGTATAAAAGTAATCATTCTACCCCCCTACCCCACCCCCACAATTTAAAAAAATATATAATATATATATATAAATAAAAAAACGATTAGGATAGAATTATAAATATACTCAAAAAATTAAGAATTACAAAATTTGAAAAAAATTAATTAAAAAATAAAATTGTAAAGTGGTTGTCCCACTGGCTATCATAAGGTGAATGCACCAATTTGTAAGTCACTCTGGATAAGAGCGTCTGCTAAATGACGAAAATGTAAATGTAAATGTAAGTAAATAATTCAGCCAATTTGTGTATTGATGATTCATCAATTAGGTTAGGGTTTTTGCAGGTTCAAGGATTATGCGACTTTCAGAATGAGACTGATAAGAGGTAATTATTTGATAAGTGACTGTTATCGATATATAACATATATATCTTCTAAGAGTTTAATTCGGGAGATGGTAACTCGTTAAACAACTTATTCCGTGGTGCCCCAAATTCCTAATGAGTTAATTGTCACATGATTAATTTAATCGATTGACAATTAAATATAGTTAGGGGATTCGATAAATAACAGTCATACATTAAAGTAAGTCACGTCACGACACTGTCTATTTACCACCACAAACTGATGCTGGCACTAAGACCGCACTCAACAAGCTGTATAGGGCCATAAGCAAACAAGAAAATGCTCATCCAGAGGCGGCACTCTTAGTGGCCGGTGATTTTAATGCATGAAAACTGAAATCGGTTTTACCTCATTTCTACCAGCATGTCACCTATGCAACAAGAGGGAAAAAAATTCTAGATCACTTTTACTCCACACAGAGACGCAGACAACGCCCTACCCTGCCCTCCATTTGGCAAATCGGACCATAACTCTAGCCTCCTGATTCCTGCTTACAAGCAAAAACTCAAACTGGAAGTACCAGTGACACGCTCAATACAGAAGTGGTCCGATGAAGCAGATGCTAAGCTACAGGACTGTTTCGCTAGCACAGACTTGAATATGTTCTGGAATTCATCCAGATGGCATTGAGGAGTTTACCACGTCAGTCACCGACTTCATTAATAAGTGCATTGACGACGTTGTCCCCACAGTGACCGTACGTACATATCCCAACCAGAAACCATGGATTTCAGGCAACATCCGCACTTAGCTAAAGGCTAGAGCTGCCGCTTTCAAGGAGCAGGACACTAATCCGAATGCTTATAAGAAATCCCGCTACGCCCTCCGATGAACCATCAAACAGGCAAAGCATCAATTCAGGACTAAGATGGAATCCTACTACACCGGCTCTGATGCTTGTCGGCTGTGGCAGGGCTTGCAAACTATCATGAATTGCAAAGGGAAACCCAGCCGAGAGCTGCCCAGTGACGCGAGCCTACCAGACGAGCTAAATGTCTTCTATGCTCGCTTTGATGCAAGCAACACTGAATCATGCGTGAGAGCACCAGCTGTTCCGGACGACTGTATGTATGATCACACTCTAAAAAACCAGTCTAAATGACTACTGCCCCATAGCACTCACATCTGTAGCCATGAAATGCTTTGAAAGGCCGGTCATGGCTCACATCAACACCATCATCCAGAAACCTTGGACCCACTCCAATTCATGTACCACCCCAACAGATCCACAGATAACAAAATCTCTATTGCACTCCACACTGCCCTTTCTCACCTGGACAAAAGGAACACCTACGTGAGAATGCTGTTCATTGACTACAGCTCAGCGTTCAACACCATAACGCCCTCCAAGCTCATCACTAAGCTAAGGACCCTTGAACTGAACACCTCCCTCTGCAACTAGTTCCTGGACTTCCTGACGGCCACCCCCAGGTGGTGAGGGTAGGCAACAACACATCTGCCACGCTGAACCTCAACACGGGGGCCTTCAGGGGTGCATGCTCAGTCCCCTCCTGTACCCCCTATTCACCCACGATTGAATGGCCATGCATGACTCCAACACCATCATTAAGTTTGCAAAACGACACGACGGTGGTAGGCCTGATCAGCGACGACGATGAGACAGCCTATAGGGAGAAGGTCAAAGACCTGGCAGTGAGGTGCCAGGACAACAACCTCTCCCTCAACATGGGCAAGACAAAGAAGCTTACCGTGGACTACAGGAAACGGAGGGCAGAACACGCCCCCATTCACATCGACAGTGCTGTAGTGGAGCGGGTCGAGAGTTTCAAGTTCATCTGTGTCCACATCACTAAGGACCTATCATGGTCCAAACACACCAACACAGTCATCAAGAGGGCACGATAACGCCTCTTCCCCCTTAGGAGGCTGAAGAAATGTGGCATGGGCCCTCAGATCCTCAAAAAGTTATACAGCTGCTTTTTTTGGGGTGGGGTAAGTGGGGGTAGAAGGATTACTTTATCCTATCCCAGGTATTCCTTAAAGAGGTGGGGTTTCAAGTGTCTCCGGAAGGTGGTGAGTGACTCCGCTGTCCTGGCGTCGTGAGGGAGCTTGTTCCACCATTGGGGTGCCAGAGCAGCGAACAGTTTTGACTGGGCTGAGCGGGAACTGTGCTTCCGCAGAGGTAGGGCAGAGGTGGATGAACACAATGCCCTCGTTTGGGTGTAAGGACTGATCAGAGCCTGAAGGTACGGAGGTGCCGTTCCCCTCACAGCTCCGTAGGCAAGCACCATGGTCTTGTAGCAGATGCGAGCTTCAACTGGAAGCCAGTGGAGTGTGCGGAGGAGCGGGGTGACGTGAGAGAACTTGGGAAGGTTGAACACCAGACGGGCTGCAGCGTTCTGGATGAGTTGTAGGGGTTTAATGGCACAGGCAGGGAGCCCAGCCAACAGCGAGTTGCAGTTATCCAGACGGGAGATGACAAGTGCCTGGATTAGGACCTGTGCCGCTTCCTCAATAGTTGAGTTGATGATGTAGGACTCTGGTTTGCCCACCAGAGATCCCAATGTCCTTGATAGAGTTTCTGGTCGTAGTTGTGGTTGGAATGGATACTTCAAATGTACCAGCGGTTGTCTGAGAGAGATTGTCCTCTCCTCTCGTGGCTTTAGTGAAAGTTCTAGACGACTATACATGCCAGCTGCAGACTGAAATTATAAGGTCTAGTGCATTGTCTTCTTCTTCACCTCGTGTAGAGGTTGAGTGTTTCAGAGTTTCTCCATTTCAAACGTGTGGAATAATGTCTCACGTTTTCTGGTCTTTCTGGTCTAACCATTTTGTAACGTGTAGCTTCAGCATCGCGCTTCTTGGTCTTATAAAATTCAACCATTTGCAACATCCGGCTAAACCGTAGTATGCGTGGTCTTCCTTTGGTAATAGAGTTGTAGTATTAAACCATTTTGTAACGTTTAGCTCACACTTCACGTCTGCTGGTCTTGTAGAGTGTCAACCATTTTAAGCTGTTGGCTTCCTGGTCTGAGGTGAATTTCATCACGAGGCTTTTTATGCACTCGGGGTAAAAGGGGCATTCCATCATGTTTGTGCTCATCTGGGCGTGGCCACTGAATGACAACAAATCAATATTTTTTCAAATAAAACTCACATTGAGCAAAAATCATTGGGTTAGTTTAGTATTCCGTGTCAGCGCAACCATTTTCCAATTTCCCAATTTATCCAGCCGACTTTTTAAGCTACATTAACTTTTTATGAGTTTTACAGTGTAGGTCTACAGAACCATTAGCATTCTGGCTGAGACTGACATCTGATTTGTATCATTTACAGGAAACTGAGGTCATTTTGGCCTGCCATTAGATGCAGTTAAACTTTGATGATAGTCAATGCATTGTATCATGTTTGAAACAAATGGAGAATTGAATTAATGTATTGTCAAATCCCTTATGTTTATAATATGCCTGAGAGAAAGTGCATTTTAATTCCCACAAGAGTAGATAATCCTCCCACCTCCCACACAGACGTTAACCAATATTGTGAAATATACAGGTCAATCATTAAGACAAGCTATCAGACATTACTTAGCAGGCGTAAGCTGCTCAATATGCAGAACGGTTGAATTATTTCAACTTACTCCAAAATACATAATCAAAGTTAACCTTGGCTAAGCATAATGCACAACCAGGCATACAAATAATGAACTGAAATTCCACACCAAAAAACGGTCCTAAAAATACCCACAGATCAAATGTAACAACTTTGTATCTGGCTTGAAAGCACACTTTAGGATGACGTTTCCTCCTTGAGAGTGGCATAGTAATCTCTGCCCTTGATTGAGTTCAGTAGAGACTGAGGAACTGAAACAATGCGGACACTGCTCAACGTGACTGAGTCACCTGGAGCAGTGCCCCCCCCCCCCCACCTTTGAGAGGACATATAAATGGGTTAGCCTGTGAGTCCATATAACTCTGCCCTCATCAGAGAGTGACAAAGAAAGAAAGAAACTCTCTCAGGACTACTCAAAGAACTTTGAGAACAGATTTTGCTGCATTTTATTTATTTATTGATCTACTTATTTGGTGAAATGCCATGCAGAACTTGCCTCTGGCTGCTAGGAGCAGCATTGTTGACTTGCACCATGGGCCTGGTCGTTGAGGGTACGGCGCTGGGAGCACCCCAGGGGTCGCACCCGGAGCCATGGGTTGTGGGATCGAACCACAGCCAGGCTGGAGGGGGCCATGGGTCCAGCATCTCAGGGATACAAATCGTGACCTTTAAGTGGCACCATGTGGAAGCCCCCTACCTCATCGCCTTATGGATACTGGTGGCTGGGGTATCCAAGATGGGTATGTATACAGAAGGGGATGTGATCAGCTCCAGTGGCCTATCAATCAGACATTGGTGGCTAATTTGAATTCAGTCCTAATGAAGATTATGCTAAATCAATGTTTTAATTCAGTGTTTTGAACCTTTGGGAAGAGCAGTTGTGAGAAAATAAGCACTTCAACTGGAGACCCAAACTGCTATGTCAGGGAAGATACTGTGGCGTTAGTATCATTCAAAATGATGCTGGCAGACAGATATGTGACTACATTTCCCAATTGAGTCTTATGTACCATTTCTAATATTGGCTTTTTGTAAATTTGATAAAAGTACAGACTCAGAGCTTTAAAATGGTATATCATACACTGCAGTTGGGGAAAACATGGGAAAGTTATGTTTATTTGAAATGTGATGAACTTGTTATTCCAGAAAATCCACTTTAAAGTTTCTCACTTGCTGGAGAGCTCTTTTTTGAGTATGCCCATTCAGCATCATTCACACCCTCTTCAGCCTTAGCCCCACCCATCTCCCCCATTTAAGTATTAAAGTGAGGCCATGTGCTAAACTGAGTGAATAGGATTTGAGGTAAATTTTAAACACCAGACAGATCAAAGGGAGCAGGCAATACCATCCATCCAATGAGAACAAAATCTGTCTTTTGTGTTGCATTTGTGCCATAAATAGGCCCAACATAACGCTACTACTGTCTGGCAACTGTAGCCCTTGTCAGTGTTATCAAGGCAACACGCTGTTCTCCCGGCCAAGTGCTTTTAGCTTTTTATTCAAGTTCATGGGATATATTAAGACATTCCATAGATAACTGTTCAGAAATGTTGACAATGGTTTTTGAGTAGGTGTGAAATAAGAGTGAATATGGCATCTTCTTAAATACATACAGTAATTTTTATATTCAAGGCCAATCATTGTGCTTCAGACAGGAACAGTGCCTATGTCCAAAACCGTGCCAAAAATGTTGAACATTTAGAAAAAGGGAAGAAAAAGCAGACAAAGGGGAGCAAATGGTGAGCAAAAATGTATGTTTTATTAAATTAAAAGTTTAGAATAATTTACTCAAAGATACCTTTCTAAGAGTTAGTCTGGAATGGTCTCCAATCCATATAACTAACCAATAACCATAAATGTCACAAATGAAAAATCCTTTGAACAACAGCTCGTGGGTCCTGCTTATCTATTTGTTTACTTAACATTTCACTAATTTATCCCAGATCCGGAGTGTTGGGTATAAATCACTTGAGTATAAGTAACACATAAAATGGATTAAAACTCTCCAAACAGCTTTTGCAACTTGCTAAATATTTTATTTTCAGAGCCAAGGTCCTCTAGGATAAATAAACAGAATAGTAAAGGATAATCTAAACTGAATCTTTAATTTAGTTTTCAGCAGTCAAAGGCAACACTTAGCCTTAAACACCTCAGCAGAAGATCCAGCCCTGAGGTACAAGAAAGTTACAGCCCTCAGCACTGTGGGTGGATGACAAATCCAGAGGTTGCTGTGCATTGTCAGTGAATATCTCCACATTAAGATGTAGAAGAAGTAACCTGAATAATAAGTGGATTCTGAAAAAACATTTCTGACTTCTGAGAAATCCCTGCCTCGTGCCACTTATCCAGAGTGTGAGTGAGTGATGAGCACATTTATAATGGTACGCTGCCAATTAGTCATACTCCAGGGACAAAACACTTTCTCAGTCTTCCGAAATGGTTGATCATTTGCAAACGTCATAACCTCACACATATTTTAATCCCTTTTGCTTTACCGTTTAGTTACAGATTTGAGTTTTAACACCTTCCTGTGTGTGAATCCCAAGAAAGTTGTCAAAAAGGAACAGCTGTCAATGTCTGACTCCGTAGTATCCTGTGGGCATCTTAATCCCGTTATTGCCCAAGGATCAACAAAGTGTAGGGAGGCCAGACCCTGTATTCATAAAGCGTCTCAGAGTATGAGTTCTGATCTAGGATCAGGTCCTCCCAGTCCATGTATACTTATTCAGTGTGATCTTAAAGGCAAAACTGAGCCTAAATCAACACTCCTACTCTGAGACGCTTTATGAATATAACCCCAGGGATCAAGAAAGTGTAAGGACTGAACTTCTTACATAATTACGCTCAAATAGTGCCAGCAACTCGGCCCTGAAAAGTTTATGTTGACTTCAGAGGTTTGCCAGACAGCGAGCAGAGCACAAGCGCCATGGACTCTCTCTGGGGCATCATTTGGAGTAATAAAGCAGGAATGATTGGCTGGGTTGGTGCCTGAGACATTTTATGGTCCAGGTCTGTTTGACTTGGCTTGGCTGCACCTGAATCTACCAAAATTATCCCTGTTATCTTTTCTACTCGCTTACCCTCTTTGGCTCTCATTTTCTCTACGTATCTCTGACTTTATCTCTTGTCCTTGTCTCCCTCTGTTCCCCAACAGTGGTCGAGCTGAACCACAGCCTGACCAGTGTGATCCCGGAGAGCGCCCTCCTCATCTGCATCGGTTGGATCCTGGGCGGCATCATCTATGGGGCAGACAAGGTGCAGACCTTCTCCCTGACACCCACCGTCTTCTTCTTCTATCTGCTGCCCCAGGTCATCCTGGATGCGGGCTACTTCATGCCCAACAAGCTGTTCTTCAGCAACATGGGCGCCATCCTGGTTTACGCTGTGATTGGCACCTGCTGGAACGCTGCCACTGTGGGTCTCAGCCTCTGGGGGTGCTGGTTGGGCGGGGCCATGGGTAAGGCAGCCAACGTGTTCGTCCCAAATGGCACCCCATTCACTATGCAGTATTGTACACTTCTTTTGACCAGGGGGCCCTGGTTAAAAGTAGTGACTATATAGGGAATAGGGTGTCATTTGGGACTGGCCCAACCAAAGCTTTAACTGATCATTGAAACTGGCATTTGTGAGGTCCTCAATCAGCAAGTTAATGGGTAAGGTAGTTTAAAGGTCTGAGATCATTACACCTTTCACTCTGGGCCTTTGCAGGTGATATCGACATTGGTCTCCTTCAGTTCCTGTTGTTTGGGAGTCTAATTGCTGCTGTGGACCCCGTGGCTGTGATTGCCGTGTTTGAGGAGGTCCATGTCAACGAGGTCCTGTTCATCATGGTGTTTGGGGAGTCCCTCCTCAATGATGGTGTCACAGTGGTTCGTCTCACATTTTTCATCCTCATTCAACATTATTAGGTGGTGTGTCTCTAGTCAAAAGTAGTTCAATATGTAATAATTGTAACACATTAAAGCAGGGGTATTCAAACTTTTTCAGCAGGGACCCCATTTTTTTCACCAGAATTTCTGAGGACGCCCAATTTTTTCTGCCGACACCACTCCACCCAAAATCTAATTACACAACGTTAAATTCAGTACATTTAGATTTTCACATTAACAAATAACATTCAATTCATTACATTTTCATCTTTCTAAGAAAACCAATACATACATTTACTCAATACAATTTTATTTTTCAAATTATCTTTCTCAATAATATATATTGTCCCATATATATTATATGTACTGTACCCCCCCCCAAAAAATAAAATAAATAAAGTTGCAATTTTATGTAATTTTTTGCCGACCCCACTGTAATTCCACGACACCGACTTTAAACACCACTGCATTAAAGAACGTAATGTTCTATTGAATTGGTTGCATTTCGTTCCCTAACCTCCCCACCTCCTCAGTGACCGGTCATCTTTATGTCCATGTTCCCTCAGGTGCTGTTCAATGTGTTTGATGCATTCGTGTCGCTGGGAGGGGCAGAAATCGATGCTGTAGAGATCATTAAAGGCATAAGTATGTAAGAGCTGCACACTGGCTGCATCGCAAATTACTGTTTCCCTATTAAGTGCACTACTTTTGACCAGAGCCCATAGTCAAAAGTCAAAAAAATCCAGAAAAAGGCATGTCAAAAATGTTATAAATTGATTTGCATTTTAATGAGGGAAATAAGTATTTGACCCCTCTGCAAAACATGACTTAGTACTTGGTGGCAAAACCCTTGTTGGCAATTACAGAGGTCAGACGTTTCTTGTAGTTGTCCACCAGGTTTGCACACATCTCAGGAGGGATTTTGTTCCACTCCTATTTGCAGATCTTCTCCAAGTCATTAAGGTTTCGAGGCTGACGTTTGGCAACTCGAACCTTCAGCTCCCTCCACAGATGTTCTATGGGATTAAGGTCTGGAGACTGGCTAGGCCACTCCAGGACCTTAATGTGCTTCTTCTTGAGCCACTCCTTTGTTGCCTTGGCCGTGTATTTTGGGTCATTGTCATGCTGGAATACCCATCCACAACCAATTTTCAATGCCCTGGCTGAGGGAAGGAGGTTCTCACCCAAGATTTGACGGTACATGGCCACGTCCATCGTCCCTTTGATGCGGTGAAGTTGTCCTGTCCCCTTAGCAGAAAAACACCCCCAAAGCATAATGTTTCCACCTCCATGTTTGACGGTGGGGATGGTGTTCTTGGGGTCATAGGCAGCATTCCTCCTCCTCCAAACACGGCGAGTTGAGTTGATGCCAAAGAGCTCGATTTTGGTCTCATCTGACCACAACACTTTCACCCAGTTCTCCTCTGAATCATTCAGATGTTCATTGGCAAACTTCAGACGGCCCTGTATATGTGCTTTCTTGAGCAGGGGGACCTTACGGCAGGATTTCAGTCCTTCACGGCGTAGTGTGTTACCAATTGTTTTCTTGGTGACTATGGTCCCAACTGCCTTGAGATCATTGACAAGATCCTCCCGTGTAGTTCTGGGCTGATTCCTCACCGTTCTCATGATCATTGCAATTCCACGAGGTGAGATCTTGCATGGAGCCCCAGGCCGAGGGAGATTGACAGTTATTTTGTGTTTCTTCCATTTGCGAATAATCGCACCAACTGTTGTCACCTTCTCACCAAGCTGCTTACCGATGGTCTTGTAGCCCATTCCAGCCTTGTGTAGGTCTACAATCTTGTCCCTGACATCCTTGGAGAGCTCTTTGGTCTTGGCCATGGTGGAGAGTTTGGAATCTGATTGATTGATTGCTTCTGTGGACAGGTGTCTTTTATACAGGTAACAAGCTGAGATTAGGAGCACTCCCTTTATGAGTGTGCTCCTAATCTCAGCTCGTTACCTGTATAAAAGACACCTGGGAGCCAGAAATCTTTCTGATTGAGAGGGGGTCAAATACTTATTTCCCTCATTAAAATGCAAATCAATTTATAACATTTTTGACATATGTTTTTCTGGATTTTTTTGTTGTTATTCTGTCTCTCACTGTTCAAATAAACCTACCCTTAAAATTATAGACTGACCATTTCTTTGTCAGTGGGCAAACGTACAAAATCAGCAGGGGATCAAATACTTTTTTCCCTCACTGTATGTAAGGAATAGGGTGCCATTTGTTGGATTCTCAGGCAAACTGCCAAGCCATAAACAACCCTGTCGCGTAATTAATAGTGACAGCTTCTTGTGCAATCTTGAAGCAAACTGAAAGGGTAATGCAACAGGCAACAGAGTATGTAATCTGTTTAACTAAAATGTTATGTATTCTTGAAATAATCAATATCTTTGTTCACTGTTTGCCTCTCCATATGTCCTTCTCCCTCTTCCTCCTCTATCTCTCTATTTCTCTCTCTGGCCCTCTCCTCTTTCGCGCTCTCATTCTCTCCCCCCTCTACCCTGTGTAGTCTCGTTCTTCGTGGTGGCATTCGGAGGCTCCCTGGTTGGTATTATCTTTGCTCTGCTGATCTCGCTCCTGACCAGATGCACCAAGAACATCCAGATCATTGAGCCAGGCTTCATCTTCGTCCTGGGCTACCTCTCCTACCTGACAGCTGAAATGCTCTCGCTATCCGCTATCTTGTCGTAAGTGCTTCTGAGTGTTATGTTAATTTATTAGGCCAACGATACCCTTTCCGTAAAGGGATGTTCCATTCAAAACACAACCTAACATGATTTTACCACTTGGCTATAATCGATTTGGATATGTATTTCAGTTACTTAGTATGTACAGTATGAGCCATTTATGAGCCTTATAGATGATTCTGGTCCACGATCTGGTCCACAATCTCTGGGGCCTCTACTCACCATGAAATACAATCCCTTTGCCTGCTGTGCCATAGGATCGTGTTCTGTGGCATCTGCTGTCAGAAGTATATCAATGCCAACATGGATGAGAGGTCGGTCACCACAGTACGATACGTCATGAAGGTGATCGCCAATGGCTCAGAGACCATCATCTTTGTTTTCCTCGGCATCTCGGCCATAGATCCAGCTATATGGGTGTGGAACACAGGCTTCATCCTCCTCACACTCCTCTTCATCTTTGTGTTCAGGTTCATAGGTCAGTTGTGATCTTTAGTGTGATTTTGTGAGATCACTGGATATTCTATTTTCCTCAATCTTTATAGGATGAACAAAATTGTAGTTTAGAAGCTTAGGGCCGATTTATAAACTTGCAATCCCTGTGTGTGTAGCTCCATATTTTATGCAAGGATTCTCGTTCAAGGCTTCACATTACCAGCACTAACACACTCTGTGTGTATGTTTGTGTGTGTGTGTTTATATCACAGGGGTCTTTCTCCTCACCTGGATTCTGAACAAGTACCGACTGGTTCCCTTGGAGTTCATTGATCAGGTGGTGATGAGCTACGGTGGCCTACGAGGGGCAGTTGCCTATGGCCTTGTTGCCATGCTGGATGAGAATAAGTTCAACGAAAAGAATCTGATGGTCAGCACCACCCTCATAGTGGTGTACTTCACTGTCATGCTGCAGGTAAAATGGCTAATTTAAATGTAAAACTTCAGTCCATCACTATTTTACTAGTTGTGGAAACAGTTTTCTCTAATAATGTAATATGTCTTGACTTGAATAGACCGGTTTACTATATTTTCTTCTTCTTTGTTGCAGGGAATAACCATGAAACCACTGGTCACCTGGCTGAAAGTGAAGAGGGCAGCAGTGACAGAACTCACACTAGCTGAAAAAATACAGAATAGGGTAACTATTTGGTTAGAAGTCTTCGATGTTCATCAACCCGAAAATCAGATAATAAACCATGCATCTCTATTATACATCCCCAAAGTAAAGTTTCACCTTTTGTTGGGTCAGATCTTCAGGGTCAGATCACAAAAGTCAAACCCACCTCCAATATAGCTAAACCCTTATTTTACAAGGCACTAACCATTTAATCTAACAGTGTTGAAATTGGTCGACCTAAATATAATCTTGACAAAATAAATCCATGACTCACCATTCTTTTTTATTTGTTCAGACCTTTGACCACATGCTTGTTGCCATAGAGGACATTTCTGGACAAATAGGACATAACTACATGAGAGACAAGTATGTGGACACTAACATCACATTATCAACTTCAATAAATGATCATCATATTATAAGTACGGTTTGAATTAATTTATCACATACCATACCTTGAAAGACAGAACATTAGCACAGAATTTTACTTGTTTCCTTTTCCTATCTTCTCATATCCTTCTAAGGTGGCATAACTTTGAGGAGAGGTGGTTGTGCTGGTTCTTGATGAAGCCCTCTGCCAGGAAGTCTCGTGACTACATATTCAACATCTTCCACCAGCTCAACCTAAAGGATGCCATCAGCTATGTGAAGGAGGTAAGAGCAACTGACAAGGTCAGGGAAAGCCATGACAACTTAATACTGTATTTACAAACACAATAGATTGACCACCAAGATCACTGATCTACAGTGCCTTCGGAAAGTATTTAGACCCCTTGACTTTTTCCACATTTTGTTACGTTACAGCCTTATTCTAAAATGGATCAAATAAAAATAAATCCTTAGCAATCTACACACAATACCCCATAATGACAAAGCAAAAACAGGTTTTTTGAAATGTTTGCAAATGTATTAAAAATAAAAAACAGATACCTTATTTACATAAGTATTCAGACCCTTTGCAATGAGACTCGAAATTTAGCTCAGGTGCATCCTGTTTCCATTGATCATCCTTGATATGTTTCTACAACTTGATTGGAGTCCACCTGTGGTAAATTCAATTGATTGGACATGATTTGAGAAGGCACACACCTGTCTATATAAGGTCCCACAGTTGACAGTGCATGTCAGAGCAAAAACCAAGCCATGTGGTCGAAGGAATTGTCCGTAGAGCTCAGAGACAGGATTGTGTCGAGGCAAAGATCTGGGGAAGGGTGCCAAACAATTTCTGCAGCATTGAAGGTCCCCAAGAACACAGTGGCCTCCATCATTCTTATATGGAAGAAGTTGGAACCACCAAGACTCTTCCTAGAACTGGCCGCCAAACTCAGCAATCGGGGGAGAAGGGCCTTGGTCAGGGAGGTGACCAAGAACCCGATAATCACTCTGACAGAGCTCTACAGTTCCTCTGTGGAGATGGGAGAACCTTCCAGAAGGACAACCAACTATGCAGCACTCCACCTATCAAGCCTTTATGGTGGAGTGGCCAGACGGAAGCCCCTACTCAGTAAAAGGCACATGACAGCCTGCTTGGAGTTTGCCAAAAGGCACCTAAAGACTCTCAGACCATGAGAAACAAGATTCTCTGGTCTGATGAAACCAAGATGAACTCTTTGGCCTGAATTCCAAGCGTCATGTCTGGAGGAAACCTGGCACCATCCCTACGATGAAGCATGGTGGTGGCAGTATCATGCTGTGGGGATGTTTTTCAGCGGCAGGGACTGGAAGACTACTCAGGATCGAGGCAAAGATGAACGGAGCAAAGTACAGAGAGATCCTTGATGAAAACCTGCTCCAGAGTGCTCAGGACCTCAGACTGGGGCGAAGGTTCACCTTCCAACAGGACAACGACCCTAAGCACACAGCCAAGACAACGCAGGAGTGGCTTCGGGACAAGTCTCTGAATGTCCTTGAGTGGCCCAGCCAGAGCCCGGACTTTAACCCGATCGGACATCTCTGGAGAGACCTGAAAATAGCTGTGCATCAACGCTCCCCATCCAATCTGACAGAGCTTGAGAGGATCTGCAGAGAAGAATGGGAGAATCTCCCCTAATACAGGTGTGCCAAGCTTGTAGCATCATTCCCAAGAAGACTGGAGGCTGTAATCGCTGCCAAAGGTGCTTCAACAAAGTACTGAGTAAAGGGTCTGAATACTTATGTAAATGTAATATTTTTATTTACTTATTTTTTTAAATTATAAATTAGCAAAAATGTCTAGAAAACCTTGTTTTGCTTTGTCATTACTGGGTATTGTGTGTAGATTGATGAGGGGAAAAAAAGAATTTAATCAATTTTAGAAAAAGGTTGTAATGTAACATAATGTGGAAAAAGTCAAGGGATCTGAATACTTTCTGAAGGCACTGTACAGTAACAAATAGAACAATTGGATGGCAGACCATGAAGTCTTCTTATGCTCCCATCGTAGGGAGAACGCAGAGGCTCATTGGCGTTCGTTCGGAATGAGACCAAGGCGGATGTGGATTTCAATAAGAAGTTTCGTGCCAATTTCTCTGAGATTATGCCTGACATCATGGCAGATAATATGGGACCGGATCATGTTCCACTCTCCTCCATCTTGTAAGCAACATTTCCTGACTTTAGGGTTCTGGTCAAAAGTAGTGCACTATATAGGGACTAGAGTGCCATTTGTCTAAAACACATGCATCATTAACTTGTATAGGGACTATAAATTTAAACGGAAACATAAATGTAAACCCTGTTGGAAGATGCAGGATGACTAGCATTAACATTACTTATTTACGAGTAACACACCTGCTAGTCCTTCCTTTAGGTTTTATTTATTTGCACCAAAGAAAAGACGTGAAAGACAAAACAGTACAGATTAAAAACTGGTCAAAACAGTGTGCAGGTGAGGTTGGAAGCCCAAAAGGGCTTATATGAAAACCACACCACAAATATAAGTACAAAAAAATTGTTTGTTCAATCAGTTAAACAAAGCATATTAAATAATTGTACATGATATACTCAGTATACAAGGAAAACCATGTTGGATTGTGTGCGCGTGTGTGAGAGAGAGTTAGGCTACATGGAGGGGATTATTGGGTAGTTTGGTTCATCAGGCTGACCCCCAGTCTTCGCTTGAAGTTATTGAGGGATGATGAGGTTTTGGCAATGTGAAGATAAGAATTCCAGAGTATGGTAACTCTGTATCTGATAGAGAATAGACTGTGTGAGTTGCGGCAGTTGGGAGGGTGAAGGTTATTATTACAGTGTCTTGTGTTATATAAATTGATTTCAGAATTAACCTGGAAGAATCCATTGAAGGGTTTAGGTAAACTGTCTGGGAGGTATGAGTATTTGTGGATGAAAGTGCATAATTGGCGTACATTAATGTCGTAAATAGACAAGATATTGAGTTTCTGTCATGTTGTATACTGATAGAAGACAGGCGCAGGAATGCGTAGTAGGGTTTTTTATTACTCTACCCAACACAAGGTACATCATGGAAAACGACGGGGACGAAATCCAAAACAAACACGCATATATATATAACACAGGGATGTAACCCAAACAAAAGAGTGAGGTGTAAACCTCTAAATAATACACGGGACGAGACCCGTAATAACAAGTGCACAATTACTCGATATGTAAACTGTAATACAATGTACTCACGAGACCAACGGACATGGGACAATAATCGACAAGGACAATGGGGAACAGAGGGGACATATATACACATACTAATCAGGGGGAATGGGAACCAGGTAATAAGACAAGACAGTCCGGAGTTGGTGGTAATGAACCAGGTCAGTGACGCATAGAAAGCCGGTGACGCAGAACTTCGGAGCTGGTGAACGGAATGAGCAGCAGTACCGGGGGGATCACTGACAGTTTCTTAAACAAAGGTGCAGATGGAGCCAGGTAATTAGAGGAGGTGGCTAGTCTTGCAAATTTATTTTGTATGGAGAGTAATTTGTGTAGGTAGGAAGCATATGTACTGGCCGTGACAATATAGTAAATGAGATATGGGTAAATTAAGCTATCGTATAGAGTTAGGAAGCAAGCCTGATGAACCAAACCACTAATTTTTCTGATGATACCACCAGATGTCATCACTTTGCTACAAATGAAATATGATCTTTCCAAGATAACTTTTCATCAATTAGAACTCTGAGGAATCTAGTGAATGTATCTTGTTCCATTTCATTCCCACCAATTGAAATTCTGGCTCTTAAAAAAATATATATATATATATATATATATATATATATATATATATATATATATATATATATATATATATCTTATTCTTACTAGTGAATACAATAAAGTAGGATTTTTAAAAACATTTAAAGATAATTTCTTTATCAGGAACCATTCAGAAAATTTGGCCATACCTAAGTTGGCTTCAGTAATTAGTGAATCAAAATGATTGTGTTATAAAATCAAATTGGTATCATCAGCAAAGAGAATGGGAAGTACGTAGAAGACACAGCAGGAAGGTCATTGATATAGATTAGGAATATCAAAGGTCCAATTATCGAACCCTGTGGCACACCACAGGATATCTTGGCCCTGGTATATGCCCAGCCATTTGCATTAACAAATTGTTCTCTATCATAAACATAACTATATAACCAATTATATGTATAATCATGAAAACCATAATAATGCAATTTAGAAAGTAATATTTCATGATCAACCGTGTCAAACGCTTTTGATGAATCTAAAAAGATGCCAAGAGCATATTCATTGTAGTTAAGGGCTGTAAATATTTTTTCCACATGTTGCAAAAGAGCCATATCTGTGGAGTAGTTTTTACGAAAACCATTTTGGTGCTCGTATAGAATACAGTGTTGAAACCATACTGGTGCTCATATAGAATTCAGTGTTGAAACCATATTGGTGTTCATATAGAATACAGTGTTGAAACCATATTGGTGTTCATATAGAATACAGTGTTGAAACCATATTGGTGTTCATATAGAATACAGTGTTGAAACCATATTGGTGTTCATATAGAATACAGTGTTGAAACCATATTGGTGTTCATATAGAATACAGTGTTGAAACCATATTGGTGTTCATATAGAATACAGTGTTGAAACCATATTGGTGTTCATATAGAATACAGTGTTGAAACCATATTGGTGTTCATATAGAATACAGTGTTGAAACCATATTGGTGCTCATATAGAATACAGTGTTGAAACCATATTGGTGTTCATATAGAATACAGTGTTGAAACCATATTGGTGTTCATATAGAATACAGTGTTGAAACCATATTGGTGTTCATATAGAATACAGTGTTGAAACCATATTGGTGTTCATATAGAATACAGTGTTGAAACCATATTGGTGTTCATATAGAATACAGTGTTGAAACCATATTAGTGTTCATATAGAATACAGTGTTGAAACCATATTGGTGTTCATATAGAACACAGTGTTGATTTAAATGTTTCAACATTCTCTTATACACCAATTTTTCTAAGATTTCAGAAAAACATGGTAGTACAGATATTGGGCGATAATTTGTAAAAGATTTTGGATCCCCAGATTTATGGAGGGGGATAGCTTTGGCAATTTTCAAATATTTAGGAACAATACCAGTTTGCATAGATTTGGTGAAGATATACAGTACGTTAGAGGCTCAGTAATCGAGGAAGACACTAATTTCACCAAAGAGGCACCAATCTTATCATGACCTAATGCTGATATCTTTAAGTTACCAATTACCTCCATCACCTCCATTACATCAGGAAGCAGAGAAGGGAAATGTCCCTTAATGTAATACAAGGGATTTCCAACAGTTTTCAAAATGTTCTTTGACAGAGAGGAACCCACATTCACAAAAAAGTTATTCACATGAAATAACATCAGGATCAGCATCGGTCTTATTTCCAACAATAAATTGAGATGGAATAGTTGTAGATGCCTTTTTCTTATTCAACAGTTGATTGATGATTTTCCAAGTTGACTTTATATTATTCAATGATTCTTGGAATTTGTTAGTAAAATCTATTTTTTGGCATATCCGAAGTAGGTGAGTACATTTGTTCTTATACTTTTTTGAATTTGCAGAATTCAGGGGAGAGGGATTTGTGAGAAACTTTTTATACAACTTGTTTTTTTTAACATGACATTGAGGACAATGTGACCTGTAAGGTAATCAGTCATATACATAGTTAATAGTCTAGGAGGGCATATTGACACTGGGAATTTATATTCATTTTAAGCAATCACCACATTTATGAATTAACTACTATTAGTTAATCTTTATCTGGATCCCCATTAGCTGATGCCATGATGACACCTAATCTTCCTTTCTAATAGTTAATAAGTATTAGTGAATCATTTTAAGTAACTACTATTGGTATAGTAACTACTATTATTATACCACCAAATGTAATGATTCAAAATAGAAACAACAGCCTACAGTAGCAAAAGCATGGTTAGTAGACACTTTAACTTTTTGTAGTGTGAGATCATCCTCCTTGCTGCTCAATGTAACACTTGAAATAGGTCTGGTACGTTTTCAGTGTCTGCCCTCCAATGGCCAGCAAAATAACAACAGTGTACATGTATGTTTCTTCCCTTCTAGACAGGACATTGTGCCCTCTGTCTGCCTGGACATGCATGAGCTGGACCTGAAGATGAGGGAGTCAGAGGACTTTAATGCACACCATCTACTGCAGCAGCACTTGTACAGAGGCAGGAAGCAGGTATTGCTCAGTCAAAGACAATTAGATCTCCCAAAAATCTCAGGGGCGGTTTCCCGGAGAGCGATTAAGCCTAGTCCTGGACTAAAAAGCAAACTCAATGGAGAATCTCAGGATTAGGCTTAATCTCAGGATTAGGCTTAATCTGTGTCCGGGAAAACGCCCCTCAATGTTGAGCAATTATCTTAGCATCAAATCACTTATCATTAGTTTGCCACTGTCATTGGTTGGTTGTCTCATCATATTAGTTTGTGTGCTAACAAGCCAGTTCTAATCCTTTTACCTTTTCTTTTTGTATTTTGTTGATACTGTACTCAAAGGGAAAGTCCAATCTCTGGGAGTAAATGTATGGGGATTCTGTCTACTCTAGATTCTCCTGCATCTTGTCAATCCACAATCAGCCATAAACAGATTAAAATGGTCAGTTACCCTGTTCTCTTCCTCTCGTTCCCTCACCTAACAGCACAGACACAGGTACAGTCGGAGCCACCTCGAAACCAACAAGGATGAGAATGAAGTGCAAGAGATCTTCGAGAGAACCATGAGGAGCCGTCTAGAGTCATTCAAGTCTGCCAAAATGGGTGTCGCCCCAGCCAAGAAGATCCAAACCAAGCATCAAAAGAAAGATAAACCACAAAAGGTCAGGGGTGACGATACTTTTCCCCCCTTCCTCCTTGACCTCATAGCCATCCTCTTGGAGGCAATGTGATAATATGTATGTTGTGTAATTTCATGTTATGTCATTTTTAGATGCCAAATGGAAACTCCACGGATAAAAGTAAAAACCATCCTTATGGGGATAAAGGTACTTGCTCTTTGCTTTTCACTTGTCTTTTGCATTAGATGATTAGATGATGAGGCTGATTACATTTGCTTTCTGCCATTTGGGATTAGATACCTCTGCAATAACCTAACGTAGCAGGCGTAAAATAAATGTCTGAAACTAGATCCCCCACATTCTGGTCTTGACGAGAATAAAACATTTTTGGGGGAGGTTCTCTTCTGCGCTGTTCATCCAATCCAGTAAATGTGGAGGATGCCTTAAGATGGAGTGTTGCCTTGTTAACATCCAAAAACAGAAGTCACGTCTAGGGCTGTGGCAGTCATGAAACGGTTATTGTCATACAAATGACTGCCGCTGATGCCCACCTTTGGAACATCTACATTTAAATAAATAAATTTAATATACATTCTTTCTTTTAGGCAGGTCTAAAGAAACATTATTATATGATGAAAATGTTTTTCAGAAGAACAGAATATGAGTTGGCCTGCTACAGTTGAAGTCAGAAGTTTACATACAATTAGGTTGGAGTCATTAAAACTCGTTTTTCAACCACTCCACAAATTTCTTGTTAACAAACTATAGTTTTGGCAAGACGGTTAGGACATCTACTTTGTGCATGACACAAGTAAGTTTTCCAACAATTGTTTACAGACAGATTATTTTACTTATAATACACTGTATTACAATTCCAGTGGGTCAGAAGTTTACATACATTAAATTGACTGTGACTTTAAACAGCTTGGAAAATTCCAGAAAATGATGTCATGGCTTTAGAAGCTTCTGATAGGCTAATTTACATCATTTGAGTCAATTGGAGGTGTACCTGTGGATGTATTTCAAGGCCTACCGTCAAACTCAGTGCCTCTTTGCTTGACATCATGGGAAAATCAAAATAAATCAGCCAAGACCACAAGTCTGGTTCATCCTTGGGAGCAATTTCCAAACGCCTGAAGGTACCACGTTCATCTGTACAAACAATTGTACGCAAGTATAAACACCATAGGACCACGCAGACCTCATTACCGCTCAGGAAGGAGACACGTTCTGTCTCCTAGAGATGAAGGTACTTTGGTGCAGAAAGTGCAAACCAATCCCAGAACCACAGCAAAGGACCTTGTGAAGATGCTGGAGGAAACAGGTACAAAAGTATCTATATCCACTGTAAAACAAGTCCTCTATCGACATAACCTGAAAGGCCGCTCAGCAAGGAAGAAGCCACTGCTCCAAAACCGCCATAAAGAAGCAAGACTACGGTTTGCAACTGCACATGGGGACAAAGATCATACGTTTTGGAGAAATGTCCTCTGGTCTGATGAAAGAAAAATAGAACTGTTTGGCCATAATGACCATCGTTATGTTTGGAGGAAAAAGGGGGTTGCTTGCAAGCCGAAGAACACCATCCCAACCGTGAAGCACTTCACAAAATAGATGGCATCATGAGGAAGAAAATGTATGTGGATATATTGAAGCAACATCTCAAGACATCAGTCAGGAAGTTAAAGCTTGGTCGTAAATGGGTCTTCCAAATGGACAAAGTTGTGGCAAAATGGCTTAAGGACAACAAAGTCAAGGTATTGGAGTGGCCATCACAAAGCCCTGACCTCAGTCCTATAGAAAATAATATCCTCTTATGCACTCTGGTTATTGACAACCCCACAGAGGCTACCTCTGCATAAATTAACAACATAATTTAATTGTTTTCTGATTGGCTGTTTCGCTCTGCCTCCAGATTTTGAGTTTTCTGAAGGAGACAGTGCCTCTGGTGGCGAGGCTGCTGGCGGTTCATTCCCCATGAGGGCCTATAGAGCAGAAGGTAAGAGAGTCTTCTTCACATCAACTCAAGACTAATGAAAATAACCAATTTAAATATGCCAAAGTCAGACACTAAAACCATTTAGTTACTAACTCTAAGTTCACCTCTTAGAGACCTTTCAATCAGTTAAATCAATTCCATTAATTCTATCCCTCCTGGTGTAGCTGGAATAGTGAACCCAGCCTTCATGGCGGAGATGGACCCCATGGACAACATGCAACAGATGCAGCAGATCCCACATGTAGCACTTCTTCCACAAACTTTGACCTCCTTTGACCCCTAACCCTGGGTCCAGGTCGTGACCCCAGTTGCCAAATAATCAAACGTCAGACATTGCACCTGCTCTTTGACAAAACATTTACTAGGGCATGTTTTCTTTTCTGTTCAGTTGTTTATTCATAGTTCTGTATCCCCAGACAAAACATTCCAGATCCTGTAACCCTTGTGCTCTCCAAATAAGGTTTTCGGTCTTTCACAATTGACTGAGCTCTTCCCTCTTCTTATTGTATGTTTAGTTGTAGGTTAGGTTTTTTAAAGGAAAGGGGACTGTACTGTATATAACTCTGTCGTAACACAGGAAGATCATCATGAGACCAACACCAAATAAGAATGTTGGACATTTGACCTTGCCATCCAATTCCATGATAAATTCTGACCCAGTTTACCTGATAAAACCAATCCCTAAAACAATTCAGGCTTTGACTGGCTTGCTCACATCCCAGGTAGGCTGACAGTAAAAAATAGTTAGGTCACACTTTATTTGGATAGTCGCATATAGATGATCTACAGATGGTCATATTATTTACATTTTACATTTAATCCAGAGCGAGTTACAGTTAGTGCATTCATCTTCAGATAGCTAGGTGGGACAAGCACATATCACAGGCAAAGCAAGTAAATTTTTTCTCAATAAAGTAGGGTGGGTGTCAGAAGGGGGGAAGGAGAAAAGTAGCTAAGTGTCATCCGCATAGCAATGATAGGAGACATCATGTGAGGATATGAAGGAGCCGAGTGACTTCGTGTATAGTGAGGCCTAGAACCGAGACCTGTAGTGAGAGTACGTGGCGCAGACACAAATCCTTTCCACGTCCCCTGGTAGGAGCGGCCTGCCAAGTAGGATGCAAACCAAGAGTGTGCAGAGCCTGAGATGCCCAGCCCTGAGAGGGTGGAGAAGAGGATCTGATGAATCACGGTGTCAAAGACAGCGGATAGATCTAGAAGATCAGAGGAGAGAGAGGCAGCTTTGGCAGTCTGGTTAGGGTCAAGAAAATCATTCTGAGAGAGATAGTGAAAGAGTTGGTCAGAGACAGCACGCTCAGGTGTTTTGGAAAGAAAAGAAAGAAGGGTCTGTAGTTTTTGACGTCAGAGGAGTCGAGCGTTGGTTTCTTGAGGAGGGGAGCGACTTGGGCCATTTTGAAGTCAAAGGGGTTGCCAGTGGTCAGGGATGAGTTGATGAGGGAAGTGAGGAATGGGATGTGGTCTCTAGAGATGGTCTGTAGAAGGGAGGAGGGGATGGGGTCGAGCGGGCAGGTTGTCTGCGGCCGGACCTCACTAGTCGCATGATTTCATCTGGAGAGAGAGGGGAGAAAGAGGTCAAGGCGTAGGGTAGTTCTGTGTGAGTGGGACCAGTGGACTCAATAGGAGTGACTGAGGAGCGGATGTCTTCAACCTTCTTTTCGTCCGCAGAGAGGGAGGAGGGAGGGGGTGAAGGATTGAGGTGGAAAATAGTTTCTTAGGGTTAGATGCAGAAGCTTTACATTTAGAGTGATAGAAAGTGGCTTTAGCAGCGGATACAGAGGAAGAGAAGGTAGAGAGGAGGGAGTGAAAGGATGATAGGTCCTCTGGAAGTTTAGTTTTACTCCATATTCGCTCAGCTGCCCACAGCCCTGTTCTGTAAGCTCGCAATGAGTCGGAGCAGGAGGGGAGGGCAGAGCTGGCTGGGAGGAAAGGGGGCAGTGCGAGTCATAAGATGTGGAAAGGGAGGAGGGTAGGGTCGAAGAGACAGAATCAGCAGACCGGAGAGAGAAGGATTTAGCAGAAGGGAGAGATGGTAGAATATAAGAGGAGAAAGTAGTGGGAGAGAGAGAGCGAATACCATGACCATATGGGTAGGGGCTGAATGGCTAGGTTTGGAGAAGAGGGAGACAGAAAAGGAAACAAAGTAGTGATCAGAGACTTGGAGGGGGGTTGCACTGAGATTATTTGGCGAACAGCTTCTAGTAAAGATGAGGTCAAGCATATTGCCTGCCTTGTGAGTGGGAGGGGACTGGGAAAGGGTGAGGTCAAAAGAGGCAAGGAGGGGAAAGAAAGAGTTGGAAATAAGGAGGAGACTGAACAAACTATACTGTACATTGATAAGCAACTGCTTGCTAAGGTTACAGTAAGGGTTAGGTTTAGAATAATCGTTAGGGTAAGGGTTAAGGTAAATATTTGGGTTAGGGTTAAGTTTAGGGTTAGGATAAGGGTTAAGGTTAGGGCTAGGGTTAGTGGATAGTTAGTTGACATGTTGTTGATAGTTATTGAACATCTACTTGGGATTATTCAAATAAAGTGTTACCGAAAGTGTAATGACACACCATATTTAAGTCCATAGACTGAGGACAAACAAGTAAGTTTATGCATGGGATTCAGACTGTCATTTTTGTGACCACCTCACGTCCTCACACCTTAATGTGATCAAATAATGTAGATATTGTAGATTTTGTTGATTATAAAGAATATAAAGCATTTGATATGACAGTAATTTATTGAGAGGATGATAGAATCTAATGCAATTTTATCGATTGAAATGCTGTCTTAATCACTGTGTGTTTTTATTCCATTTGTTTGAGAGATTTGTAACAATTTTTGGGGTCAAGATGTGGTTGGTGTTGAGAGATTGAATATCACAGATGTAAATGTCACTTGTATAGTAAAGAATTACCCTATTTATTCACCAATAAAGTTTATTGGCCACCTGAATCTTGTATCAGTCTGTTCAGCTTTGCATTAGACTAATCTAAGCAGACTATTGTTTCATGGGAGACATATAATTCAATCATTCACTTACAATGGTGTCACTCATCATAGCCAGGAGTTGTACCACAATGATTAGCTTTGTACTCTGTTACGGTAAATGAGAAAAAACTATAAATATATAGATTCCCAGTCACACTGGCAAATCCGGGAATATATATATTATATAATTCATGGATTATGTTTTAAATGCTCGTAGAAGTGTGGTAAACGTGTATATTTCCCTGTTTCAAAAAAATATTGTTCAAAACAATCTGTTAAGTTATACTGAACAAAAATATAAACGCAACATGCAACAATTTCAACTATTTTACTGAGTTACAGTTCATACAGTGGGGAAAAAAAGTATTTAGTCAGCCACCAATTGTGCAAGTTCTCCCACTTAAAAAGATGAGAGAGGCCTGTAATTTTCATCATAGGTACACGTCAACTATGACAGACAAAATGAGGAAAAAAAATCCAGAAAATCACATTGTAGGATTTTTTATGAATTTATTTGCAAATTATGGTGGAAAATAAGTATTTGGTCAATAACAAAAGTTTCTCAATACTTTGTTATATACCCTTTGTTGGCAATGACACAGGTCAAACGTTTTCTGTAAGTCTTCACAAGGTTTTCACACACTGTTGCTGGTATTTTGGCCCATTCCTCCATGCCAGATCTCCTCTAGAGCAGTGATGTTTTGGGGCTGTCGCTGGGCAACACGGACTTTCAACTCCCTCCAAAGATTTTCTATGGGGTTGAGATCTGGAGACTGGCTAGGCCACTCCAGAACCTTGAAATGCTTCTTACGAAGCCACTCCTTCATTGCCCGGGCGGTGTGTTTGGGATCATTGTCATGCTGAACGACCCAGCCACGTTTCATCTTCAATGCCCTTGCTGATGGAAGGAGGTTTTCACTCAAAATCTCACGATACCTGGCCCCATTCATTCTTTCCTTTACACGGATCAGTCGTCCTGGTCCCTTTGCAGAAAAACAGCCCCAAAGCATGATGTTTCCACCCCCATGCTTCACAGTAGGTATGGTGTTCTTTGGATGCAACTCAGCATTCTTTGTCCTCCAAACACAACGAGTTGAGTTTTTACCAAAAAGTTATATTTTGGTTTCATCTGACCATATGACATTCTCCCATTCCTCTTCTGGATTATCCAAATGCACTCTAGCAAACTTCAGACGGGCCTGGACATGTACTGGCTTAAGCAGGGGGACACGTCTGGCACTGCAGGATTTGAGTCCCTGGCGGCGTAGTGTGTTACTGATGGTAGGCTTTGTTACTTTGGTCCCAGCTCTCTGCAGGTCATTCACTAGGTCCCCCGTGTGGTTCTGGGATTTTTGCTCACCGTTCTTGTGATAATTTTGACCTCACAGGGGTGAGATCTTGCGTGGAGCCCCAGATCGAGGGAGATTATCAGTGGTCTTGTATGTCTTCCATTTCCTAATAATTGCTCCCACAGTTGATTTCTTCAAACCAAGCTGCTTACCTATTGCAGATTCAGTCTTCCCATTCTGGTGCAGGTCTACAATTTTGTTTCTGGTGTCCTTTGACAGCTCTTTGGTCTTGGCCATAGTGGAGTTTGGAGTGTGACTGTTTGAGGTTGTGGACAGGTGTCTTTATACTGATAACAAGTTCAAACAGGTGCCATTAATACAGGTAACGAGTGGAGGACAGAGGAGCCTCTTAAAGAAGAAGTTACAGGTCTGTGAGAGCCAGAAATCTTGCTTGTTTGTAGGTGACCAAATACTTATTTTCCACCATAATTTGCAAATAAATTCATTAAAAATCCTACAATGTGATTTTCTGGATTATTTTTTCTCAATTTGTCTGTTATAGTTGACGTGTATGGAGGACTAAAAGTGCCACAATTAAATAAATAAATACACCATTAAATAATTACTTAAATGTGTCATTAATTAATTAAAATTAGAATTAAATACATAAATGTGTTATTAAATGTGTCATTAATTAATTCAAATACCGATTCATTTTATGTAAAATACATATATAATTATTTCACTATTTACATTTACATTTCATGATCCTGCATACAAATAAACCTCACACAGCAAAAGCCATACACCAAATACGACGCTCTCATTGACCTCCATACAAAAACGAATTGCTTGGTGGGCGAAACAATGAAAAAAAACGCCACCTGCTGGATGGAGACCGAGTTTCCGCTGAGTTCGGCCTCCCTCTTCCTCTCTGACACAATGTAATAGAATTTCTATGGCAGGAACTGACCAATGGCAGGTATCAATGGACTGACCAATGGCAGGCACTAATGGGCGTTTCTTGATATAAATGAACGCCCATATGAAGAAACTCCCCAAATTGAGGTCTGCGTTTACGCCATATTTCAAAAATACCTAAACAAATCGACGACGTAAGAGAAAGACGGTTAATGAAACATCATAACAATATCATTTAAAGAGTCATGTCCTGATTGAGGCAGGGCTTTTCATTCGACTGTATGGCTGAACTAGCTAGCTAACGTTAACTTTCTGGAGTATTCTTTGACTTGTATCGAGGAAGGGTTTGCCTGATTGTTGGTTATCTAGCTAGCTAACCAAAGTTAGCCAACTCGCTGCTTTGCTTCGCATTTCCTTTTTGGAGTTACTCGACAGAGATTGTTGTTAAAACATGATGCATTGCGTCAAATGGGCATATTATTTGAAGCTGACAAGTGAACTCTGTCTTGTTAGCAAACCTCATTTGGATGTTCATACTCCTAGCTAAGTTGGCTAGCTAGCTAGAGTCTGTTCACTAACGTTAGCGCTTGCAAGCAAGAGACAGCTATCATGAGTTGGTTCAGCTCTACCCAGCTGTCAAGCTTTGCCAAACAAGCTTTGACAACAGCTCAGAAATCCATCGACCGAGTTCTTGACATTAAAGAAGACGAATGGGGTGACACAGTGGTAATGCCTTATGACGGTAGGTGAAGTAACACGGTAGGTGAAGGAACGTTAGCTATTGTTATATCATATCTGTGTACTGCTGTCAGTGGTTGTTTTGTGATTAATATTACACAACCATTTGCGTTTGAGCATTATTTCTGAATTTATGTGATTACCAATGGAATCGAAACTCTAGCTGTCCATGAAGAGGTGTCTAATTTACCCAATAAAGCAAATATTTGAAATGCTTTGGAGTCTGACTGTTACATGCCCTTATTTTCTGGCCATTAACCAACAAGCTACAACCTGTTTTCCTGTTAGATCTACCAGGGAAGACGCCATTGAGCGGTGGATGGGGGTTGACAAAATTGGAATCTCCGGAGGAGTGCGCAACAACTCTCCCCCTGTCATCTGAGGCCATCACGACCCCTGTCACCCGCACGGTTGTGGATGAAACAGAAAACTTCTTCAGTGCTTTTCTGCCCCCAGGAAAACTCCAGGGTGTCATGAATAACCAGATTGTGTCTGTGCCACCCACCATGTCCCACAGGCGGCCACAGGAGAAGGATGAGGAGGACAAGGAGACTGTGATTAAGGACGACGTGGACCCTCAAAAGCCAGGGCTGAATGAAACCGACAGACTGGAAGACCAGGAGTCCAAAAGTCTATGGTCTTCCTCAGAAATCGTCCTCATTCAGACACCAGACCCTCCAGTACTGGCTCAGGGTGATGCTCATGATGACACTGACAGTCCACTAATCAGTGAGAGCTGGGTAGAATCAACTGTAGAGGATACAACTGCTGTTCCTGAGGATGCACAAACAGAACACTCCCTCAGACACCCAACATGATGATGTTGTTGACACTTCTGAACCCCCCATCAACACTGAACTGGAGCCCCCCTTCGACCCATCTCCTACCACAGCCCCTAAGGAAATCCTATTGGAGCCCAAAGACCCCAAAGCGGAGGACAGGCAGAGCGATGCACCCTCCCCTAAATCAGAGGACAGACAGAGCAACACCCCCTCCCCTCCTGTCAGCACATTCTCCTCAGGCACCTCCACCACTAGTGACATAGAGGTTTTGGACCATGAAAGTATGCAGAGTGAGAGCTCGGCCAGTTCCAGGCAAGAGACTGCAGAGGCCAAGGCAGGCCTCCACCTGATGCAGGGCTCCTTCCAGCTGCTCTCAGCCTCTGCCTGTGGGGACTTCTCCCGTCTGGAGGACTACCCCAAGCTGACCGAGAGCTGCGGATCCTCCTCAGATGCCTTTGAGCGCATCGACTCGTTCAGCATGCACTCTCTGGACAGCCGCAGTGTCAGCGAAGTCAACTCAGACGATGAGATCCCAGGGAGCCGGACGCTGGCATCTGTCACCGCAGGGCACATGCCCTCACCTCCTGTCATAGTTGCAACCACCGCACAGGAACGGGAGGAGAAGGAGGGGCTAACAGAAACAATGAAGGATCAGTCTGTGGATAAGAATGAGATGGAGGAGAGTGGTCGCAGTGCCACGCCTGTTAACAGCGAGAAGCCTGAGGAACAGCTGCCCCCACCAATAACAGAGTAGAAAAGAGGAGTGTCAACTTGTCAGATTCTAGAGCTTCAAAAGGTAACACACTGGTCCACAACATGACCTTTGCAACTTGTAACACCACTTTTTAAGAACAGTGTGTGTTGTGTGAGTGTGCATGGGTTTGTGACTTTAAATACCAACTCATGGAGAGCAGAATCATGGCACTGTTGGGCAATCCTGTTCATTTGCCAAAGTACAGTGCATTCGGAAAGTATTCAGACCTTTTTTCACATTTCTTGTTACGTTACAGCCTTACTCTAAAATGTATTAAAGAAAAACATTTCCTCATCAATCTAAACACACTACCCCATAATGACAAAGTGAAAACCAGGTTTTTAGACATTTTTGCAAATGTATTAAAAACAGAAATACCTTATTTACGTAAGTATTGACCCTCGAAATTGAGCTCAGGTGCATCCTGTTTCCATTGATCATCCTTGAGATGTTTCTACAACTTGATTGGAGTCCACCTGTGGTAAATTCAATTGATTGGATATGATTTGGAAAGGCACACACCTGTCTATATAAGGTCCCACATTTGACAGTGCATGTCTGATGAAGAACCCGATGGTCACTCTAACAGAGCTCCAGAGTTCCTCTGTGGAGATGGGAGAACCTTCCAGAAGGACAACCATCTCTGCAGCACTCCACCAATCAGGCCTTTATGTAGAGTGGCCAGACGGAAGCCACTCCTCAGTAAAAGTTACATGACAGCCCGCTTGGAGTTTTCCAAAAGGCACCTATAGGACTCTCAGACCATGAGGAAACAAGATTATGTAGTCTGATGAAACCAAGATTGAACTCTTTAGCCTGAATGCCAAGCAGCACGTCTGGAGGTAACCTGGTACCATCCCTACGGTGAAGCATGGTGGTAGCATCATGCCAAGAAGACTTGAGGTGTTAATCGCTGCCAAATGTGCTTCAACAAAGTACTGAGTAAAGGGTCTGAATACTTATTTAAATGTGATTTCTGTTTTTTTATTTTTAATATATACATTTCAAAACAGTTTTTTGCTTTGTCATTATGGGGTGATGTGTGTAGATTGAGAAATCCATTTTAGAATAAGGCTTTAATATAACAAAGTGGAAAAAGTCAAGGGGTCTGAATACTTTCCGAACGCACTGTAAATGGTCCCCGTGGGGACGCTGCACTTAAAAAAGCACAAGAAAGAGGATTTCGACACCCATCTCAGATTGTTCTGAAATTGTAAGATTGGCATTCCTGCAACATTATTTTATTGAAATATAATTTGATCTCTGAGAAATTAATCTAATTCAATAAATATAGTTTCTAACATCCGATTTGGACCAAAGTTTTTTTGGAATCCGAAGAAATGTTCAAAAGCCACCCACGGACCCCCGGACCCCCCACACCCAATGCTAATCCCACCCTAACAATGAGTATATAGCATCAGTTCTCTATATTTGACATGTAGCAGTGGCTCGGAGTATTGTTTCTTCATCCTATGTAATGTATTCTCAGGGAATTTGGTGATGTTTTTTTCCCCCGTTGTTCAGATAAATTAGTCATTGAAGTTGTTAGGTTTATGTCACATCCTGATAGTACCAGGTTCTGACCACTAGATGGTGCTGTTCCAGGTGATGTTAAAGGGATAGGCCTAGTTCACCCACATTTTTAAATGACATTGGTTTCCTTACCCTGTAAGCAGTTTATGGACACAAGGTATGACAGCAATCCATGCTTTGGTTTTGTTGTCTACTGTTTCAAATACTAACTCTTTAGCATTTGTAGCACAAATCCAATGCAAGTCAATGGTACCTATATTAGCATTTACATATCTAAAAATTGATTGTGTAACTCAATGATGTTGCTTATAGATGAAATGCTAATATAGGTACAGTTGACTTGCATTGGATATGTGCCACAAATGCTAAAAAGTTAGCATTTGAAACAGTGGCCTGCTAAACAAAACCAAACCATGGGTTGCTGTCATACATTTACATTTAAGTCATTTAGCAGACGGTCTTATCCAGAGCGACTTACAAATTGGACCTTGTCCATAAACTGCTTACAGGGTAAGGAAGCCAATGTCATTTTGAAATGTGGGTGAACTAACCCTTTAAAGAGCCACTGAACATGCTGATTGGCATGTGTTTTTCTGTTGCTCATTAGAAAAATGAGATTTCAGTCTTGGAGGTGTGTTTACCCACCGATTCCGCATTTAGTTAATGTTTGTCCCCCATGAGACACTGTAGATGCCGAAGCCAATTTCACTTCCTCAAAATCCCCACAATGAATCTAAGATAACACAAGAAATCTGTAATAAATGTTGACATTTTTGCCACGGCTGTTTTAGTTGCACTTTTACATCTAACTAAGGTGTTTGGTGCATTATTTCTCAAGTAAAAAAAAAAGTGTGACGTGTTGTCTTATGTAAACAAAGTTGGAGCTGCTTGGCAGGTCTTTCTCACTGTCTACTATTGGATAGAGAGCAATCACCAGAGCTGTTCACCCCATGTTAGTTGGCAAATGGATATCGTCAAATCAAAACCGAACCTTAATTTACATGTTGAGACGCACGGATATTCCAAACTCCATTTTAGACGAGACTGACTTTATTTTGACACAAATTATCCTATTTACACTTTGTAGTCAATTTTGACACTAGAATAACAGTTTCTGACTCGATTTGATGCCACATAGGCCTTTTTCAAAGGGATTTGTTGCTTTTTAAAGGCAGTCGCTCTTTAACATTGAGGGTGGATTATTTTATTATTATTTTGACCTAACAGCAAGAACAGCACCATCTAGTGGTCAGAACCTGATAATATCAGGATGTGAGATGGGCCATAAACCTAACAACTTCAAAGACAAATGTATCTGAACAGGGAAAGAAAACATCACCATATTCACTGAGGATACATTACATAGGATGAAGAAATAATTCTCAGCTGCAGCTCCATATTACTTGTCAGACATAGAAAACTGATACTGTATACTCGTCGTTGAGGTGGGATTGATGTGAGGGGTCCATGGGTGGCTTTTGACAATTTCTTTGGATTCCCCATGTCTTAGTCATTGTTAGGAAAAGGTTTGGTCCAAATTAAATGTTAGGTACTATATTTATTGAATATTATATTAATCCTTATCCTATAAATTAAAATGGCCAATTTGGGTGCAAACAATTAGCTTAATTTCTCAGAGATAAATTATATTTCAACAAAATAATGTTGCAGTAATGCTAATCTGATCTGTTTCTAACTACAGACATGATTTCAGAACAATCTGAGATGGTGGGTGTCATGGCTTGCTGAAATGACATGGAATGACCCTGTGGAGAAGAAACATTCCCCAAACCATCATGGATTAAACAGTGTGCTCCTCTATTTGAACAACATTCTTGGTGGAAACTGTGAAAATTAAGTTGTCCTTTGATAACAAGTCTAGAAACAAGGTACCCTATCAGTGTTTTTATGCATTCACTGAGTGCATTTCCTGTGAAATTCCTATGTGGACTTTTTTGTAGGTAATTGATGAGCTGTCAAGCTGCCTTTAGAAGAGGGAGTTACAGCTGCTGTCAATCAGCAAAGACAAGGCCAGGCTGGAGGAAGAGTGTGACAACCTTAAAGAGTGAGTATAAAGATCTTGCCATTGGGTAAAACCCATGTCTGAAAATGCATTGTAAGAGCAGAAAGGAGCATTCTCTAAACACACCTATGGAAATATACTGAACAACAATATAAACGCAACATGTAAAGTGTTGGTCCCATGTTTCATGAGCTGAAATAAAAGATCCCAGAAACTTTCCACAAATTTGTTTACATCCCAGTTAGTGAGCATTTCTCCTTTGTCAATATAATCCATCCACCTGACAGGTGTGGCATATCAAAAAGCTGATTAAACAGCATGATCATAACACAGGTGCACCCTGTGTTGGGGACAATAAAAGGCCACTCTAAAATGTGCAGTTTTGTCACACAACACAATGCCACATATGCCTCAAGTTTTGAGGGAGCGTGCTGACTGCAGGAATGTCCACCAGAGCTGTTGCCAGATAATGGAATGTTCATTTCTCTACCATAAGCCGCCTCCAACATTGTTTTGGAGAATTTGGCAGTACGTCCAACCGGCCTCACAACCGCAGACCACGTGTTACCATGCCAGCCCAGGACCTCCACATCTGGCTTCTTCACCTGCGGGATCATCTGAGACTAGCCACCCGGACAGCTGATGAAACTGTGGGTTTGCACAAACAAAGAATTTCTGCACAAACTGTCAGAAACCATCTCAGGGAAGCTCATCTGCGTGCTTGTCGTCTTGACCTGACTGCAGTTCGGCGTCGTAACCGACTTCAGTGGGAAAACGCTCACCTTCGATGGCCACTGACATGTTGGAGAAGTATGCTCTTCACGGATGATTTCCGGTTTCAACTGTACAGGACAGATTGCGTGTATGGGGTCATGTGGGTGAGCGGTTTGCTGATGTCAACGTTGTGCCCCATGGTGACGGACAACGAACACAATTGCATTTTATCAATGGCAATTTGAATACACAGAGATACGGTGATGAGATCCTGAGGCCCATTGTCGTGCCATTCATCCGCCGCTATCACCTCATGTTTCAGCATAGCATGACAATGCATGGCCCCATGTCGCAAGGATCTGTACACAATTCTTGGAAGCTGAAAAGGTCCCAGTTCTTCCATGGCCTGCATACTCACCAGACATGTCACCCGTTGAGCATGTTTGGGATGCTCTGGATCAGCGTGTACGACAGCGGGTTCCAGATTCCGCCAATATCCAACAACTTTGCACAGCCAAGGAGTGGGACAACGGCAACCGTCTGAGTAACTCTATGCGAAGGAGATGTGTTGCGCTGCATGAGGCAAGTGGTTGTCACACCAGATATGAAATGGTTTTCTGATCCACGCCCCTACCTTTTTTTAAAGGTGTCTGTGAACAACGGATGCGTATCTGTATTCCCAGTCATGTGAAACCCATAGATTAGGGCCTAGTTAATGTTTCCATTGACTGATTTCCTTATATTAACTGTAACTGTAAATTGTTGCATGTTGTGTTTTATATTTTTGTTCAGTGTGTATTGCATGGTCTATATTAGAATAGCCTAAATAAATAAATTGCCAATTTTGTCCTTTTGGTTGAGTCTATGGAAAGGTATGGTGTATGGATAAGGATGGTCCTTTGTGTGTGTCACAGTGAGGTGATTGGTCTTAAAGAGGAGAGTTCCAGTGTTCAGTCTCTGAAGGGGTTCACCCAGCGCATCGCAGACACAGAGAGGAAAGCCCAGCTAGCATGCAAGGAGAGAGACATTGCCAAGAAGGTAAAACACAAGAACTAACACATTCCCTAAGAACTAATTTAAGATAATTGATTTATATAACTGAACATTATTGACAATGATAGTCACATAAAGAAAAAAAAAACCTTATTCAAGCATACTCTCTCAAGTCTTTGTACTGTTATGTTTCCTCCATAGGAGTTTAAGGGGATGAGGGAAGAGCTGTCCACCAGACTGAACTCCAACGAGACTATGGAGATCATCAGAGAGAAGGAGGTGCAGATCCTTGGACTGCTTGAGGAGGGTGAGAAGCTGTCCAAGTAGCAGCTGCAGCACTCCAACATCATCAAGAAGCTGCATGTGAAGGAGAAGGAGAGTGAGACCAAAATCACCAAACAGAACAAGATGCTGAAAGAGCAAGAGCTCAAACACCTACAGCAGGTCAGTGGAAATATCTTAAATTTTAGAATTTTCTAGAAAAATCGCATTACTTCGCAGGCATCATAAGTGTGTCCTGATCCTGAAAGCCCATTAGTATCGAACCATGCCTGGCTGTGTGTGTGTCTGTAGCTTCTTGATGGGAAGGAGGAGGTGGAGAAGCAGCACAGGGACAACATTAACAAGCTGAACATAGTGGTAGAGCACCAGGAGAAGGACATGACCAAACTCCAGAGTGACTCAGAGGAGCTCCAGGAAAACAAAAAGAGCCTGCAGGCTGCCCTCGACAACTCCTACAAGTAAGAATACAGTACCAGTCAAAAGTTTGGACACACCTACTCATTCAAGGGTTTTTCTTAATTTTGTACTATTTTTTACATTGTAGATGAATAGTGAATACATAAAAACTATGAAATAACACATGGAATCATTTAGTAACCAAAAAAGTGTTTAAGAAATCTTTTTTTTAAAAGATTCTCTCAACCAGCTTCACCTGGAATGCTTTTCCAACAGTCTTGAAGGAGTTCCCACATATGCTGAGCACTTGTTGGCTGCTTTTCCTTCACTCTGCCGTCCGACTCATCCCAAACCATCTCAATTGGGTTGAGGTCGGGGGAATGTGGAGGCCAGGTCATCTGATGAAGCACTCCATCACTCTTCTTCTTGGTAAAATAGCCATTACACAGTCTGGAGGTGTGTTGGGTCATTGTCCTGTTGGAAAACAAATGATAGTCCCACTAAGCCCAAACCAGATGGGATGGCGTATCACTGCAGAATGCTGTGGTAGCCATGCTGGTTAAGTGTGCCTTGAATTCTAAATATAATCACAGACAGTGTCATCAGCAAAGCACCCCCACACCATAACACCACCTCCTCCATGCTTTATGGTGGGAACTACACATGCGGAGATCATCCGTTCACCCACACCGCATCTCACAAAGACACGGCGGTTTGAACCCAAAATCTCCAATTTGGACTCCAGACCAAAGGACACATTTCCAATGGTCTAATATCCATTGCTCGTGTTTCTTGGCCCAAGCAAGTCTCTTCTTCTTATTGGTGTCCTTTAGTAGCGGTTTCTTTGCAGAAATTCAACCATGAAGGCCTGATTCACACAGTCTCCTCTGAACAGTTGATGTTGAGATGTGTCTGTTACTTGAACTCTGTGAAGCATTTATTTGGGATGCAATTTCTGAGGCTGGTAACTCTAATGAACTTATCCTCTGCAGCAGAGGTAACTCTGGGTCTTCCATTCCTGTGGCGGTCCTCATGAGAGCCAGTTTCATCATAGCGCTTGATGGTTTTTGCGACTGCACTTGAAGAAACTTTAAAAGTTCTTGAAATGTTCCATATTGACTGACCTTCATGTCTTAAAGTAATGATGGACTGTCGTTTCTCTTTGCTTATTTGAGCTGTTCTTGCCATAATATGAACTTGGTCTTTTACCAAATAGGGCTATCTTCTGTATACCCCACCTACCTTGTCACAACACAATGGATTGGGTCAAATGCATTAAGAAGGAAATAAATTCCACAAATTAACTTTTAAGAAGGCACACCTGTTAATTGAAATGCATTCCAGGTGACTACCTCATGGAGCTGGTTGAGAGAATGACAAGAGTGTGCAAAGCTATCATCAAGGCAAAGGGTGGCTATTTGAAGAATCTTAAATATAAAACATATTTTGATTTGTTTAACACTTTTTTTGGTTACTACATGATTCCATATGTGTTATTTCATAGTTGTGATGTCTTCACTATTATTCTACAATGTAAAAAAATAGTAAAAATAAAGAAAAACCCTTGAATGAGCAGGTGTTGCCAAACTCTTGACTGGTAGTGTACATACTTCACTCTAACTTGTAAAATAATAAAAACTCTAGTTTTCCAACTTTTTTCCTGCTTCAGACGTGCTTGTCATTTAGAAATCCCACAAAGACACACCATTCTGACGGGTAAAGACGGTCACAGAAGCACCAACTCATATTTCCAAGCCATGCAGTGACATGGTGGGGTGTATGTGTGTGATCTCAGGGAACTGGCGGGGCTGCACAAAGCCAAGGCCAGCCATGCCAGCGAGGCCCAGGAGGATGCTTTGAGCAGGGAGACCCAGGCCAAGGAGGAGCTGGCTCTGACCCTTGTGAAGTCCCAGGAGGAGGCCCGCATACAGCAGGATGCTCTGGTCAATCAGGTGGCTGATCTACGGCTGGCTCTGCAGAGGGCTGAACAGCAGCAGGCCAGGAAAGAAGACTACCTGAGGGAGGAGATCAGTGACCACCCGCAGGTAGGAGACACTCACACATGCCTGTTCTCTTCATTACTTCTTTGGAGTTGACTGTAAGGCGCAGCCATGCTTGTGTGATAGGGGTCAAAGGTTACACACTGATGTGTTTACCGGTTGTGTCTATAGAGACTGCAGGGGGCGGAGACCAGGAACCAGGAGCTGAGTCAGATTGTTACCTTGGCAACACGGCCCCTGCTCAGACAGATCGAGAACCTGCAGGCTTCGCTGGGGAGCCAGACGGCGTCATGGGAGGAGCTAGAGAAGAGCATTTCAGATCGACTAGGTGAGAACAGATGTCTCTGATGTCAAAAGTTACTTTAGTTTGTAACAACAGCTTTTAAGTCTTGTCAGGACCAGATTGCTCCCACCCTTTAACTCAACAGTGGAGGCACAGGCCCAGCTGGCCATTGCCTTGGAAAAGGAGCGAACAGCAACTGAGGAGCTTCTGGCCATTAAGGCCCAGCTGGTCTCACTGGAGTCCCAGAATTCCCTGCTTCGCCAGGAGAAAGGGCGTCTCCACGGTCAGCTGGACGCAGAGAAGATCAGGCGGGAGAAACTGGATGACAGAAGCAGGTAGTGGAGGTCTTCCTGAATACAAAGTGATATGTTTGGAGCAAATCCTATACAACCCATTACTGAGTACCACTCTCCATATTTTCAAGCATACAATGCCTTGCAAAAGTATTATCCCCTTTGTAGTTTTTTATTTTGTTGCATTACAACCTGTAATTTAAATGGATTTTTATTTGGATTTCATGTAATGGACATACACAAAATAGTCCAAATTGGCGAAGTGAAATTTAAAAAATAACTTGTTTCAAAAAATTCTAAAACATCAATAATGGAAAAGTGGTGTGTGCATATGTATTCACCCCCTTTGCTATGAAGCCCCTAAATAAGATCTGGTGCAACCAGTTACCTTCAGAAGTCACATAGTTAGTTAAATAAAGTCCACCTGTGTGCAATCTAAGTGTCACATGATCTGTCACATGATCTCAGTGTATATATACACCTGTTCTGAAAGGCCCCAGAGTCTGCAACACCACTAAGCAAGGGGCACCACCAAGCAAGCGGCACCATGAAGACCAAGGAGCTCTCCAAACAGGTCAGGGACAAAGTTGTGGAGAAGTACAGATCAGAGTTGGGTTATACAACAATATCCAAAACTTTGAACATCCCACGGAGCACCATTAAATCATTATAAAAAAATTGAAAGAATATGGCACCACAACAAACCTTCCAAGAGAGGGCCGCCCACCAAAACTCACGGACCAGGCAAGGAGGGCATTAATCAGAGGCAACAAAGAGACCAAAGATAACCCTGAAGGAGCTGCAAAGCTTCACAGCGGAGATTGGAGTATCTGTCCATAGGACCACTTTAAGCCGTACACTCCACAGAGCTGGGCTTTACGGAAGAGTGGGCAGAAAAAAGCCATTGCTTAAAGAAATAAATATGCAAACGTTTGGTGTTCGCCAAAAGCCATGTGGGAGACTCCCCAAACATATGGAAGAAGGTACTCTGGTCAGATGAGACTAAAACTGAGCTTTTTGGCCATCAAGGAAAATGCTATGTCTGGCGCAAACCCAACACCTCTCATCACCCCGAGAACACCATCCCCATAGTGAAGCATGTCACTGGTGGCTGCATCATGTTATGGGTATGTTTGTAATCATTAAGGACTGGAGTTTTTCAGGATGAAAAAGAAACGAATGGAGCTAAACACAGGCAAAATCCTGAAATAAAACCTTTTTCAGTCTGCTTTCCACCAGACACTGGGAGACGAATTCACCTTTGAGCAGGACAATAACCTAAAACCCAAATCCAAATCTACACTGGATTTGCTAACAAAGAAGACAGTGAACGCTCCGGAGTGGCCGAATTGCTTGAAAATCTATGACAAGACTTGAAAATGGTTGTCTAGCAATGATCAACAACCAATTTGACAGAGCTTGAAGAATTTTGAAAAGAATAATGGGCAAATATTGTACAATCCAGGTGTGCAAAGCTCTTAGACACTTACCCAGAAAGACACAGCTGTAATCGCTGCCAATGGAGATTCTAACATGTATTGACTCAGGGATGTGAATACTTTTGTATATGAGATATTTCTGTATTTCATTTTCAATAAATTTGCTAAAATTTCTAAAAACATGTTTTCACTTTGTCATTATGGGGAATTGTGTGTAGATGGGTGAGATGTTGTATTTATTTAATCAATTTTGAATTCACGCTGTAACACAACAAAAGGTGGAATAAGTCAAGGGGTATGAATACAAAGCTTTGAAGCCTTTCCATTAATGGCCATTTTTTGTAATCCTGATGGTGTAGGGAGCATGTGGAGCTGGAGAATCTGAGGGAGAGCACATTCGAACACAGAAGGAGGCCAAGAAGGAGAAGGTATGTTCCTTCCCCTGCCCTACTCACCCTGCAGTAAGCGTAACAACACTCCTCACACATCCTCAGAGCCTGGTTTCTTCCTAGTTTCCTGCCTTTATAGGGAGTTTTTCCTAAGCCACTGTGCTTCTATATCTGCATTGTTTGGGGTTTTAGGTTGGGTTTCTGTATAGCACTTTGTGACATCTGCTGATGTAAAAAGGGCTTTATAAATACATTTGATTTGGATTTAACCTCCTCTGTTCCTCCCACCAGCTACTCCTGACCAATCAGCTGGAGATGGAAAAAAATGAAGGTGGAGCAAAAGAAGAAATGCTATCTAGCACAAGAGGCCCTCAAGGAAAAGATAGATCTATTTATTGATTTATGTTCTATATCAATGACCAGCCTTGTATGTCTGTTCTTAAATCAGTCTGTGTTGAAAGAAAATGACATGATGTGTATGTTTCTCTGTCATAAGGAGCGGAAGTCATTAGTTCAGTCTGTGGGTGAGCCCCCAGCCTTATCTACCCCCCTCCCTGTCCCATTCCAGCTCCATCAGTGGGGTAGACCACACCTGCCTGCACTCCTCCTTCCCTCAGGTACTCGCCACAGGCACACTGTTTACCCTTTCGCACCCAGCCAACCTCCCATTTTTTGCCCAGAATTAGGGCTGGTGACCTCAGTAAAATGAATAGGGAACTTATGGCAAAGGGCCTAATCAGAGCTAGTTTGCATATTTGTCTCTCTTGAGGTTGGATGGTTAACAAGAGAGACCTGTTTTGTATTTATAATAATAAATATATTGTATTTCATCAGCAGGACTCTCTGGATCAGTCATTGGGGGACGATGACCATGTCCATGTCTTTGAGTGGGACCAACCTGTATGAGACGGCTCGGCTCAGTGGAGGCTCCAACATCATCGAGAACCTGCAGTCCCAGCTTAAACTCAGAGAGGGGAGAGAGCGCAGCTACAGGTACCAGCTGCCTGCCTGACACTGCTTTGACATTGCTTTGAGGACTACCATTGGAAGAGTGTCTACGTGCATTTCTTCAAAATGCCTTCTAGTTTTCGATTAAGTGTCTGATTTACAAATATACTTTCTGATGGTTGTTGAAAAACTATGCTTGCCAGGATCTTACCTCTTTCTTTCCTCGCTCTCTTTCTTTCTCTCTCGTCACCCCCTCAGCTGGAGATCTCTAGTCTGGAGAGGACTCGCTCTTCCATGGCTGAGGAGATGGTCAGATTGACCAATCAGATTGAGGAGATGGAGGTCAGTGCGAAGGAGAACCCCAAACTGAAAGTGCAACTTCAGGTGAGGAGAGGATAAATTCATACAAGTACCACTAAGCCAGTTGAATCGTATTAGGGTAAATCCCTGTTGTGATTATTTAGCTTAAAACCAAGATGTTATGTGAGAACTAACATCTCACAAGATAAATTGCTGGCCAGAGATTTAGTAATCATCTAGTCACAGATGAAGGAAAGTCCACTAGAGTAAACCTTCTTGAGACTAGAGATCTAGTGTTGACCTCTGAGCCTGTGTTGTGTGACTGACTGTGTTTTAGGAGCTGGAGCAGAGACACAACACCATCCTCCAGATGTATGGAGAGAAGGCTGAGGAGGCAGAGGAGCTGAGTCTTGACCTGGAGGACGTCAAGAACATGTACAAAACCCAGATTGACAAACTGCTCAAAAAACAGAAATAGACTGATCTATCTATTTAGCGTCCATACACTAGAGACAGATACAATAAACTGATTTTTGTAGAAGTGCATTCACTGTAAAGGATGGGGAAAATAGGAGTTCATGCCCCTTTTAGTTTTGATTAAAGAATAGTATTTTTTTTATTACATTCCATCGCTGTTTTTAAATGAAATGGGATTTGAGAATCTGTGATTTATTGTATTATTTTAATGATCCAAATCTAAGTATTTAAGAAGGAAATTATGAGAACATGTGTAACAAATAAATATCTTAACATTTATTTCTCCTTAACTCCAGCATCCTAATTGGCATCAGTATGTATTTTTCTGAATACTGTACATCTTACATCAGGATGAAGGAACAGAAATGGTAGTAAAGATAGTATTTATTGCTTGCTTGCGTTTTCTTCAGAGGTATTACATGTTGACAACCAAACCCTGCCCTTGGTGTTACTGTGTATGACTGGACTAGGAAATCTGTTGAATTGAAAGTTGTGTTGAGAGGCATTGCAAAGGTCACATGCAGATATCTCAGATGAGGCATTTTCCTTGGAATTAAAAAAAGAAAGCTATGATTTCATCTCATGTAAACATGAATAATTTACAAGATGCTTCAATACCTATTTGGGGTTTAACATTTCTAACGAAATAAAATGTATTGGGATAGGTGGTGATTTATTGTTATTTTTTCAGAATTGAATGCAAAACCAACTGCAGATACTGCACTTCTCCAAGTCGGAACTACATCCTACAACTCCACCTTGTGACTAATAATATACTGCATGCCGGTGTTACCGGTGTTTCCGATGTTATGGCGACCTGGAGCGTCTATATTTTAGTTTGCAGAAGGTAAGCGCCAGGTTTAATAAATGTGCAGGTTATTCTTCCGATCGACCACAAACTTTTTATTATTCCCGATAAGTTTATTTTCGAAGTTAGAACCTTCAAACACTCACTTTTCTCGGAATGCATTTTACTGTATACCAGCCAAAGCAGTGCCACCAAAAAGTTACAACTGATATCTGGGAAGCCGGGCCGGGATGATTTGTCGACAAATGCGAAGCTACTAATCCAGAAATTGTATTAGGGGCGATTTGTAATGGTCGTGTAATAACATTGGTGCAACTTCGTAAGGAGCTCTAGAGCAGTGATAGTCGTACCCCGTAAGCTACAGATAATTATATATTGGTGAACTAGTGAAAATCGGACAATGTGTCAGTCACTGCGCGTATGGGCCATAGCGTGGGTTACATTGTAGCAATCAATAGAACTAGTGTGTTGTGGAAGCAGCAATTTATTTATTTGATACAGTAGCCGGCCTGGTACCGGAACACCCTGAGAAAAAAAGGTGTCAAACGCAAAGTAGCAGCCAAGTAGCCTACTATCTATGGTGGTGAAACGGACAGCACTCTCAAAGGTGCTAATTAGGGGTTTACACAAGTGCGAATTTCTTATAGCCTAATTTTTCTAGACATCAATGTACAGCAACATTTTTTAGACGACACTGCAGAACACCCACCATATGCACACATACTCAGCTGTGGGGTTTACAAGACCCGAATTTCATATAATTTTCAAGACATCAATGTAGCAGTAGAACAAATATCACCATATCGGAATATAACGTCAAATAAAATAAGTCAATGTAGGCTACAGCAGAACAC